>NC_051179.1:121283504-121300094 GCF_013339695.2 Rhipicephalus sanguineus | reverse complement strand
CGCAGAGCCGGAGGCCTGCATGCCCTTTTGTTGCGCAGCAGCACAGGCTGCTTCCGCTGAGGGGGCGGATGGCGCTGCCGCCCGTCCACTTTGCGTGGTACGCGCGGCCGCCACGAACCTCTGTGGCACTGCCCCCTTGCGTGCCACGTCCGCGAATGAAGGTCCCTGCGCAAAAGAAAGGCGTTTTCGCGCCTCCCTAAAGGAAATGTTTTCTGTGACCTTGAGTGTGACTACTTCTTTTTCTTTTTTCCACGAAGGACATGCACGAGAGTAGGCGGGGTGCCCACCGTCGCAGTTTGCACAGTGTGGAGATTCGACACAGTTGTCAGCAGGGTGTTCGTGTGAACTGCACTTGGCACAGGTTTTGTCGGCCACGGCAACTCTGAGAGCCGTGACCAAAACGCTGGCACTTGAAGCAGCGTCTCGGGTTGGGGATGTAGGGTCTCACCTTTAGTTTCAAGTATCCTGTTTCGACATGTTCTGGCAGTGTGCTTGTGGCAAATGTGAGAATGAGGTGTTTTGTCTGGATTTCTTTATCGTCACGCCTGATTTTAATTCTCTGCACATTGATCACATGCTGGTCGCTCCAGCCCTCGAGGAGTTCACTTTCAGTCAGGTCGATCAAGTCTTGGTCTGACACCACACCTCGCGAGCTGTTCAGAAAGCGATGCGGGGTGACTGAGACAGGTGTGGTTCCCAACGAAACAAGTTTGGACAGTTTCTCATATTGGATTTTGCTTTGTACTTCAAGGAGAAGGTCTCCGCTAGCCATTCTAGTTGCCTGGTAACCGTGGCCGAGAGTTTCGGTGAGGCATTTGGACACAACAAAGGGAGATATTGTTCTGGCATTCTTTTCGAGTGTTTGGCAGTGGATGACGTGGAAGCGTGGAAAGATTTCTTTTGGTTTCAGCAAGGCATTCAAAGTGTCTTCGGTGCGCCCTCTCTTTGTGACAGGGCGATCGTTCAGTCTTGGGAAGGAGATTGAGGCCATAGATTGTGTATAATTTCGGCAGCCATGTCAGCCGCCCACCATGGAGCCCAACATGGGGACGCAACAGCACTTATAGTGATATAAGGCATGCCAACGCCAGCTGTACACAGCTACTATAACCAAATATATTGTGCCCAAGGGAGGGCACATACACAAGGTTAACCCTCGCCGCCAAGAAAAAAAGGGAAGTGAATGGAAGAGAGGAGAGGACAGAAAAGATGCAAAGTGAGAGGGATAGACGAAGATGTGAGGGGAGAGAGAGACAGGAAAAGGCGACTGCCGATTTCCCCTGGGTGGGTCAGCCCAGGGGTGCCGTCTACGTGAAGCCGGGGCCAAAGAGGTGTGTTGCCTCTGCCGGGGGGCCTTAAAGGTCCAATCGCCCGGCGTCGGCTCAACCCCCAGGATCCCCTTTTCCCCGGACACGGTAAAGCCACGCACGGCTAGGCGTGGGAGGGGGTCGAAACCCCCCCGTTAGCTCGGGTCCGTGGTGTCGCTACACACCAAACGCCTGCTTCCACAGACGCCCCTGCGGGCTAGACCACTATGTGCATTGTAGTCCCCAAGTACCAGATAAGGATCTGGAAGTTGATCTATTAATGACTGGAATTCATGTTTTTGGAGGTGGTAGTGTGGAGGTATGTAGAGAGAGCAAATGGTGACGAGTTTGTTCGAAAGAACTGCTCGAACAGCCACTGCCTCGAGGGACGTTCGAAGTGGTAGATGTGTGCATGCTACTCCTTGATTAACTACAACAGCTACACCACCGGATGACGCTACAGCGTCATCTCGGTCCTTCCGGAAAATAATGTAGCTGCGTAGAAAGTTGGTGTGTTTCGATTTTAGGTGTGTTTCCTGTACACACAGCACCTTTGGTGTATGTTTGTGTAAAAGTTCTTGGACATCGTCGAGATTTCTAAGGAGTCCTCTGACGTTCCATTGTATAATTTGTGCTTCCATATTGGAAGTTAGGTAGTGCTGTGTGTACAAAAAGGAAGTGAGTGTTGTTTAGGTCGAAAGTTAAAGCTCAAGTAGCAGGGCCGTCGTCGGGCCCCATTATAGGCTTTTTGGTTTTCTTGGCGCGCTCCAGGGAGCTACGCCGCTCTTTCGGTGCCAAGGGCACCGGAGTTGTGTCCATTGCCTCATGTGAGGCACTGTACGCCCGCGTACGCGAGCTGCTGGCTTGTTTTTCCGACCTCGCCTGGCGAGGCGTGGTCGTGTGACCACACGACTCTGGAGTCGCCGGGATCTCTGGCTTGGCAGGTGGATACTTCGTCTGGTGTGACGAAGTCTTGGACGCCACCGCGCCGGAGAGCGATGTGCTCTCCTTTGTCTCAATGGTACCGGAGCTTGTAGTGGCCACCGGTGTGGTCAGATTCAAAGTAGGTGGGGCAGCCTTCGCTGCTCCCACCATAGGGGCGGGTGGCGTTTGCCTCGGCACGCTGCGCGTGGTCCGGGCAACCGCGATAGGCCGTTGTGGTGCTGCCCCCCGTCGCACCACTTCGGCAAAAGATGTTCTTGGTGGAAATGACGTTGAAACTCGCTGTCGTGCTTCGCGGAACGTTATGTTTTCTTTTACTTTTATCGTGAGTATTTCTTTCTCTTTCTTCCAGGCCGGGCAGGCCCTGGAGTACGCAGGGTGATCACCTTCACAGTTCGCGCAGTGAGTCTCATCGCCAGCGCAGTCATCAACAGAATGACCCGTCGTTCCGCATTTTCCACAGGTAAGCTGTCCTCGGCAGCTCTGAGACGCGTGACCAAACCTTTGGCATTTAAAGCATCGCCGCGGGTTTGGAATGAAAGGCCTTACAGGGAGTTTGACGTAGCCGGTTTCAATGCTCTCGGGTAGTGTGTTGCAGGCAAAAGTAAGGATCAAATGCTTGGTCAGTATTTCTGTGTTGTCGCGCCTTATCTTGATTCGTTGGACATGAGTGACACTTCAGTCTTTCCATCCATCTAGTAATTCTTCATCGCTGAGGCCAATCAGGTCCTCATCGGACACTACACCTTTGACAGTGTTCATACTCCGGTGTGCGCTCACAGAGATCGGGAAATTTCCGAAAGCAACAAGGTGTGCCAGTTTGTCGTACTGGTGCTTATCTCGTACTTCTAGGAGTAAATCGCCAGCTGCCATTCTTGTGACTTTGTAACCAGTTCCAATGGTTTCTCTGAGACATTTCGCAACCAGGAATGGCGACATCCCTCGTGCTGTCTTAGTTTCATGTTGACTGTGTATGACATGGTATTTGGGAAATGATTGTTTCTGTTGCTGAGGTAAGGTTAGCGTTTCATCGGTGCGCCACCGTTTGAGGGAGCGATCTGTTGGTGAAGGGAAAATATGTGCCATATATGACTTGAAAATTTCGGCAGCGATGGTGGCCACCCACCACCGAGCCCAACAAGGGGACGCTACAAGGTTCGATAACGCTTGGAGACGCCAGCCATGCATCGCTGCTATAACCTAATATATCTAACCAAGGTTGGTTATTTACACCAGGTTAACCCTTGCCGCCCAGAAAGATGGAAGTCAAAAGAAGTAAGGAGAAGACAGGACAGATCAAAAGTGAGAGAGAAAGACGAAGATGTGAGGAGGGAGAGAGACAGGAAAAGGCGACTGCCGATTTCCCCTGGGTGGGTCAGCCCAGGGGTGCCGTCTACGTGAAGCTGGGGCCAAAGGGGTGTGTTGCGTCTGCCGGGGGGCCTTAAAGGTCCAATCACCCGGCGTCGGCTCAACCCCCAGGATCCCCTTTTCCCCGGACACGGCAAGGCCACGCACGGCTAGGCGTGGGAGGGGGTCGAAACCCCCCCGTTAGCTCGGGTCCGTGGTGTCGCTACACACGAAACGCCTGCTTCCACAGACGCCCCTGCGGGGAAGTTTACACGATCAGATGGCAAAGAAAAAAAGTTCCGTCAACGGGCATCGAACCCACGACCGCTCGGTCCGCAACAACAGATGTCGGGCACGCTATCCACTGCGCCACGGTCACAGACTCTAGGGGGCTTTGCAAACGCGCCTTTTATCTCTACCACTCCCCGGTCGGCGGGGTGGTGTTGACCTCTGGGAGCGGTAAAGTAAAGTAATTCGTCATTACTGCGGCCTCCGCGACTAACAACTGCAACGCGTTACACGTCCGTCCCATTCGGCGCGTTTTCAATAGAAGCTCAATTTTGTCAATGCCTTAACACACCGCGAGGTGGCGATCTTAGCCCAAGCGTGCTTAGCCCAAACGGTGCTATAGCTGCCAGACATCAATATACATTGTGCAAACGCTCTTATATCAATGTACAGTAAACATTCAGTTACTTCTGTAAGGGCACGCTTTACTTTCGTGTTATTCCAATTCATATGACGGAGGGAGGAACCCTGTTTTTTTCTCTTTACGTTATCTTGAGCGTTTGTGTTGCGTTGTTACCCAGGTAGCACACATGGTCTAGAAAACGTTTTTTTTTTAAGGGATAAATGGGATAAAACGGATTCTAAACCAATTTCGACGTTTTAAAAACGTCACAGAAAATCCGTATTATATCCATTTTTGATAACGTCTAGAAAACGCATTTTTTAAGACCATTTTGGTCTGAAACGTATATTTCATGACGTTTTTTCTATTCTAAACCAATTTCGACGTTTTAAAAACGTCACAGAAAATCCGTATTATATCCGTTTTTGATAACGTCTTCAAAACGCATTTTTTAAGATCATTTTGGTCTGCAATGTATATTTCAAGACGTTTGTTCTATTCTAAACCAATTTCGACGTTTTAAAAACGTCACAGAAAATCCGTATTATATCCGTTTTTGATAACTTCTAGAAAACGTATTTTTTAAGATTATTTTGGTCTGAAACGTATATTTCAAGACGTTTGTTCGGTTCTAAACCAATTTCGACGTTTTAAAAACGTCACAGAAAATCCGTATTATATCCGTTTTTGATAACGTCTAGAAAAGGCATTTTTTGAGACCATTTTGGTATGGAACGTATATTTCAAGACGTTTCTTCGATCCTAAACCAATTTCGACGTTTTAAAAACGTCTTGTTCGTGACGTCTAGAAGACGCACTTTATAAGACGTTTTGTCGCCCAGCAACGGACTGCGCGCCACTTGGCCCATGCATGCATGGGCATGCATGAACCACCGCGAATTGAAATTTGAACTCGAGCCTGCGCACGCCATCTCTCATTGCGATAAAGAAAGTAACGCGCAAAAGGATAAAGGAGTATGGTGTCTACATTGCATCAGCAATAATGAAGACTTGAAAGTTCGTTAACCAGTAAACTTTACGTAATACACTGTAATTTACTCGCAGCGATAACCGTCTAACTTCCGCACGAAGGCCTTAGCGCTGACTGTATCCATCCGCGCGGCCGTTGCTTCTGCAATGTCAGTTAAACTCGCCGATTTCGCATGGGCGGTCGAGCTCACCGGTCATGCACTCTTTTGCTATATTTCGTGCTTGTGTCGTGGTTCGTGGAGGCTATAAACGCAGCTGTGAAGAAACTATACTTCGCTGCGTGTTAGACTTGTGGACCCGAATGCAAGTATGTCTGTGTGGAGCGACTGTTACGCTGACTGACGGTTAGAGTCCCGCAAGATTCTCTGTGGAAAACTTCACTCATCAGCCTGCGCGCGGGACGCGCTCGCAACTTCCTTTCTTCTATGCTCGAGGGACGGGCGTGGTTACTTTGATGTGCGATTAGTTTTCTGTGGATTTGCGGATACTGTAAACCACGGGCTTCTGTCATTTTTGAAGGTAAGTTTATTTTTACTGCATTTGCGCTCAGTATTTCAGAACTATGACAAATGAAAAAGCGTGTTCCGTTGCATCACGGGCTGCATGTGTGACATGTTTCAGCAGTACGTGATTGCGGAATTTATTCAGCATACATGATAAGGCTGTCGAAACGTAAATGCACGTCATGGTTTCCGTCCATGTTCGAACGAACATGAGCGAAAACCGTATGTATAGTTGTTAACCCAATTTCAGCACAATGACTATGTTTTTTTCTTGGCCGCTTGATGAGGTAGTTACAATATATACGTTAGCTTAAGCTACGTGTGCCGCGTAAGAAGCAGTTTTAGAATGGGGTACGCAAAGATAGCGTTCGTTGGGCGCATATGCTATTTCCGCCACTTAACGTGAGTACCCAAGAGGATGGCGTGCGACGCATGCAGAGTAGCCAGTTTTACAATGGGATACGCAGATAGCGTATAATGCATGCGCAATGGCGATGAACGAACGCAAAGCTTTGCGCACCCAATTTTAAAAGTGCATTGTTGGAAGTTACGGCATGTGTCATCTGTTTTATTGTGTCACTGAAGTTTGTGGATGCGAGAATCCTTGCAGCGACAGCGTACTGGTTCATGGTTTCTTCCACAGTACTACAGCTGCATGTAACGAGAGGCCATGGTCACGCTTCTCCGTTAGTTGCGAATTTCTGAGGGCATGAGTGTCAAAGACGCGTTTCACGGGAGGAGTTCGGCATTTTTTCTCAGTGCTGCCTTGACTATCTCGATGCGCTTTCGGACTTCTGATTTATGTTTCCCTTACTCTGTTAACCTCCTCCTTTCGCGGTAAAGCCTGCAGCTCTTAGCAGAACCAAGAGGTTCTCTTGCGCGTCTTTTGTGCCTGGTTAAATATAGCAGGCTCGCTCTCTGTCGCCGTACGGTGTTATCGAGTTTTCATCTTTTCACACCGTCCTATTTTAGGTATAATAGCAAATAATGAAATGATCTTTTCTCGTATTTATTGCAGGTGGTACTGCCCTAGATGTTAAGAGACGCACCTGGTTAAATATAGCAGGCTCGCTCTCTGTCGCCGTGCGGTGTTACCGAGTTTTCAGCTTTTCACGCCGTCCTATAGGTATATTAACAAATAATGAAATGATCTTTTCTACTATTTATTGCAGATGGTACTTGCCTTAGATGTTTAGAAACAAACCAACTAAATTATTACTTTCTTCTTTTTGATGGGCTGACTGACAGGTTTTAGTATGAAAAAAAGATGGATGTCAAGAGATTGACATTTTCCTCTTTTCCTTGGAAACTCTCAAAAACAAAAGGTCACAGTTTGTAAAGCAGATAACTTTTTTGAGCGTCTTTGTTTGTCGGCATCTTCAAGAAACCGCACTAGGGCTATTGTGCTAAAATATATTTGACGTGGAACGCTGCCCCATGCTGCTAATGGCACAACAACGTTCGTGTGTATGCTATTTGTAGTGTTCTTTGCAGACTTCCTGATGTGCCTAGTGATTTCCATCAAGTACCTGTCATGAAGCCATGTGTTCAGTCTGACTTGCCGCACATTGTGATATTTTGACACTGAGAAATGTGATGTACTAAGTGCAATACCCTGATCTGCCTCTGACAATATAGTTTACAGCTGTGTGCTTATTGAGTAAAAAATGGGGAAGAGTGCCAATTTGTTTAGCTGATGTGCCTTATAACATTAATTTGTTCTTTTAGCCTGACATTTTCTAATACTGGGCATCATAAAAGAATCATGTTTTTTTTTATCAGGCTGGTATTTTCATATTCCTAATTTTTATTTATTCATTTTAGTAAGTGGCTCATTCATTGTAATTTTTGCGGTCGTTTCGATTAGTTCTCTGTTCATACATTTTGTTTTCGCGCCACAGTTGCTTTAGTAGAACTTTTTGTTATATGTCGCTGTAATTTACAGTGCTCATATTTTCTGCTAGCCATGGCACATTTAAGCTTAACCGTGTGCTCTCTAGGGATGTCAGACCATAATTTCTGTGATAAGTTTTGTACGCTGCATTTCGAAGCCTGAAACCGTTACTCCTTTAGTGGGCACCGTTGAGACACGTATGCTGCATCCACAAATATTTTTAGCTAACGTCTAAAATGGCGCCTTTTGTTCCCAACGTCTATCTACTTCTGTAATGATGTCAGAGCTTTTTCCAAAATTTTTTTCAGTGAGAAATGTTCCAACAGAGGCATGTTGTAAGAACGTTCCTAAAAGTTTCATTTTGTGAGCAATACACTTCAGCAACAGTGATTTTGCAAGCAATTTACGTTCTTTTTTCATTACGCATTCTTGGCTCGGTGGGCCAAATATTATTTTGCAGTTTTGTTTTGTTCTTAGTGATTTCAACACATTGGAGACGATTTCCTTTAACTGTGGTCTTAAGTAGCGCTACTGAACGATTGTTTTGAAACGAAGGGAGACACACACCAGGTGCTTGATGCATGCCTCCTTTCCTGCTTGGAATGCTGTGTTGGAGCAAGATGGCGAGTTGGGCCTGTTGGTTTACGTTCATGTATGGAAAATTAGGTTGAAGCACACTGAAAAAAAAAAACGTGGACAGTAGAAGTGGACAGGAGTAAGTGCTGTCCTGTCCACTTCTACTGTCCATGTCTTTTTGTTGTGTTGCAGCGCTGGCTGTGGCTCGGTGTAGCGTCTTCTCATTCACCTATCGGATTGGTAGGGCAGATTCATAGAGCATAGAGACTGCATAGAGACTATCGATCATCATTTGTGCCGCTGTATGCTATTTAAAACACATCGCCGGACTCTCCAGTGTGCCTTCAGGAGACTTGACGGTCGGCCTTTTCCCGAAGGAAAGATCTTGGGAGTCTGTCTTCATAGCAGATCAGCCCAGAAAACCACACGAGCCCTCCTGCAGTACTTCAAGGCACCAAACTGAGTGACCAACTATGATACACTCCTCTGTGTGTGTGTTGTGAAATGTGTCTCTTTCTCTCTATTTTTTACTTAGGCTCCATGCTTCAGAAGATGGGGTCGAGGCAAAGCACCTCCACTGCTGACCAGGAAGAAGTTGAGGACAAGCCCGAATCATCGAATACATAATCAGTCATTTAACTTCTCTGTGGTGCACAGTCCTGGCCGGAAGTGCGTCGCCCTGTCAGAACTCACTCATACGGGTATTGTTTTTTGTCTTTACTAGCTTTGTGTGTTGGCATACACTGTACATAAAACCAACCAGAGAAAAAAAAAAACAAAATACCATTTCATTTCATTGAATGCTTGAATGTCTGGACTACACAGATTCTCCCAACAACAGACTTTCTGCAGACAAGCTGCATCCTGTGGCCATTCGGGCTCTGCAGACTTTCTGCTGAAAGGGTGTTCCAATTGCCCGCTGAAAGGTGACGGGGGGTTGCAGAATGTCTGTCAGTCGTCTTCACATATTCTGCATCCCTGCAGTAGACAAGCTGCATACTGGCAGCAGACTTTCTGCATACAAGCTGCATCTCGGCAGCAGACTTTCTGCAGACAAGCTGCATCCTGTGGCTACTCGGGCTCTGCAGACTTTCTGCTGAAAGGGTGTTCCAATTGCTCGCTGAAAGGTGACATGGGGTTACAGAAAGTCTGTCACTTTTCTTTTCCTAGTCTACTTGCCGGATGACTGGTGGTCTGCAGAATTTCCACAGACTGGCTACAATTTTTTTTTGTAAGGGAGGTGGAACACAAGCTAAACATGTACGAATAAAACAACAAGGAAACGTCATCCATTGCGAAAACGCCGACTGTTGCCGAAGGTGAGCAACCCGTTCGTTGGCAGAAGGCGCTTCTCCCACAAGTAATAGTAACGTTCGGCGCGCTTCGTGCATTAATTCGGGAATGAAGAGCGCACACATTACCAGAAAGCTGCAGTAAACGCATTTTGTTCGCCGGAAAACGGGTCAAATCGCTCACAACGAAGCGCTGTTGTGTGCGTTTGTATACACGCCGACAACCGCCTATCCACACCAGCGCGGCGACGGTGCTTCCACCTGTAGCCCGATCTCGCGGCGAATAGTGAAAAGGTCAGGATATGGTGATTCATCATGCAGCTTCTGTATTTCCACTTTTGTCTGTGGCACAAACATTGGCCTTGAGTGCCTCGCAGCCTGGGTGTCCACAGCGCCTCGTTGCATATGAAAGTCTATGTCTTGTAGAGCTGAGGGTTGAACATTTCGCTTCGTGCCTGCGTTCCAGGCTGCCGTTTGGTCGGTGCATGTCTTTGTTGTCAACCCTTGACAAACCGCCATGTCAATTTTCCATATTATTGCTCCCACATGGCTACAAACTTTACCTTCTCTAGCCATACAAGTGCAGCCAGCCGTTACGACCTCCCCATTCATTTTGGCACTAATCCACGCAACACGGGGAGTGCCACTGAGAGCTTGCGATGGAGAAATTTCTCCTTTAACGTAGCTAAGCTCTTGGTCTATACGGTGGACCAACAGCTTGCCGACCCAACCGCTCTGTAGATAATTGTAGGATTCCAGCGGCCTGTAATTTTTCACTGCCTGCAGGTCGCATGCTTTGGAATTCAATAGGTAAAAATTGGCCGCGTATCTGCGTGCTTCGCTGCAAATGTCGTCTAAAGACGATAGAAGAGGCGCTGCGTGAGATATGGACACCATCTGTCAATACGTCGGGAAACATGAGTGCTGTGTTGCGGGCTGGTAGTCCCGGAGCGGCAGGCGAAGACCGGCGGTGACCAACGCGACCGGTGGGGACGCCGGCCAGCCCGAACACGCTGTTTGGCGCGATGCGCCGAAGGAGAAGAAACGTCCGCATTCAACGAGTACTCTCCACAAACTCTCTTATTTACACGTCGCCTGGGTAAAAGAGGAATGCCAGAGCGGCGCCCCCTGTCATTCGCACAATGCAATACTGAACCGAAACCAAAACACAACATGAGCTTGTGCAGAGGGCACGAAGGAAGACAAGTTTCAGCGCAGTCGCATTTTCAGCGCAGCTTAAGAAACTAGGGTCTTTAAAATTGCGTATCTATGTATTTTCTATTAAAGGAACACACCACCTAATACTTACCTAATGATGTTGCGCCTCAGGTATGCGTAATATTTACTTTTTGATCGACAACGTTCACAAGTATGAGCAGCCGTACCAGTTCAAGATGGGTGGGCGGTAAGCAAGTGGTTCAACTTTGGCCGAGTGGCTGAATCGGGTGACGTGCCGACAAACAGAAAGACAAACCAAGTTTCTGCGTTTAAGTTCCCCAAGAAAGACTATCGTCTTTAAAATTATGGCAGGGGCTCTCACAGCAGGCCACTCCCGCAGGTCGTCCAGCCATTCATTCACCATGTTAGAAGGGTTATTGGTTTCCTCGGATGGGTAACAATTAGCGTGAATATATTATTTTTCACAGAAAGTAGAAAATAATAAAGGCAAGAAGAGCAACAACACCTCATGTAATTGCAGGTTTTATTTGTGACCACGTAATTGTAGGTACACGAGCATTTTCACAATTCGCTCTCACGAACATGCGATCGGCGTGATCGATAACTGAACCCGTGTCTACGAGGTCAGCGCGACAGCTTACCTCCTAAGATAAAACGACTGCTCACAACGATAAATCATACCATAATGCTCGCACGAAAAAATGGACGGCGATTTTGCTCAATTCGCATCTATACATTTACGATCCGTCCATCGAGATTGCAGACAGTCGCATGACTCCCTGAGGCACTGAGCTCAACTATTGCGATCCGAATTGTAGGAGCCACACGCAATTATTCATTTTTGATGGCAACAAAAAAATCTGACCGCGGATCTCGGCCTCATGCGACAGCGTATCGCGGCGTGTCAGTAGCGAGGTTGCTCGATTAGCTTCAATATACCGCTGACTTTTACCACGTTGAAAAACAGGACAAGAACGATGTCAATAAAGTACAGCTACAGAAACTACGAGCGCTCGCCTTCAAGTGCAGCGTAATTGCGCTGCAACATTTACTGCAGCTAGGTGAACAATTTTCTGGCAACGGCACGGGTATGCAGCGTTGTAGTAGTAGCATTTGACGAGCAATAAGTGCAGTTTCCTTGTAATCGCTGTGATAATTCTCATTATACAGTTGTCGTGAACATTAACGCGGTGACATAAATAAAAAACATGTTCAGTGATCTTACCTCCTAAGTCGACGGGGTCCTTAGACGCACCACCAGCCATCGGAATGTGAACACGGCCGTACAGCGCGCACCGTTCATACACAAATCGCAAAACACTCGATGCCGACCATCTTGTCAATGAGGAAAGCTCAGAGAGTCACAAAAGAAGCAAACTAACGTCTCCTCAAAGCTTACACACAACTAAAACAAAAGTTCGACGAGACACGATGCGACGAATGTATGCGTCTGGACGGAAAGACCGGAGAGCAAACAGCCCAAGATGGCGCCGCCGCCAGACGTCGCTAGCGGTGAACTATCTGGCACTATGGCGGCGTCGAAGAGTGCCTCAGTGGAAAGGTGTATATTTACAGGTTTTCACATCATCACACGGCTTCAGCCAGAAACTCCTTGAATGCGTGAAGGAGAAGGTGAAAGGCATGAATGAGATGCAACGTCATGCCAGCTTGGTGATAGATGAAATGAAGCTTTCAGCCCACCTTAACCTTAGGTCATCTTTGGAAATTGAAGGCTTTGTCATTTTTCGGCCACTTCACCGATGAACGCCACAGGCACACCAAGGCTGAAGACGGCCTGGTTGTTATGTTTCTGCCCTTCATTGGAAAGTGGACGCAGATAATTGGTAATATTCATTACAAAGTGAGCATTACTGTAACAGAGCTTAATGTTGATTTCCTTACTTTATATCGCTTTTTTAGGCGTATTTGCTTCCAGTGGAAATGTTAAATCAGACCTGCTCACAAAGATCGTCTTGGAAGCTACACTTCCGTGTGAGAACGCTGGACTACGCGTGGACAACGTTTGCTGCGACGATGCGAATGACTTACTGAAAACATTTTATGTATTACAGGTTCATTGGGGTCATATCTCCACTGCTTGGAAGCTCGACCGTAATGCTGCTAGACTTAAAGTTGCACCCAATTTAACAAGATCGCATGTACACCCTAATGGGTTTGAAAAGATGCGTGTAAATTTGGCCTTTTACATCTTCAGCGCACCAGTTGTGCATGCAGATTGAAGAGCAGTATCCGGAACAGATTGAAGAGCAGCATCCGAATCTTGAACCTACCAAGACATTTATTGGTATGATGGTTCGGCTCACAGAAGCAATGACGTATGGATTCCCCGCAGAGGCATTAAGGTATGTGCGGAGCTGTAACAATATTTTTCACGTGCCAACCGCATTTTCTGTCCCGTTTCAGACCTGGCAGTGCAAAAAAAGCTGCAATTGACAGAATGCTGCACTTTTTGAACGAATGCGAGGCCCATGCAAATGGGTTTGGTTATTTAAGCAAGAGCACCTCAGAGGGATTACGTGCGACGCATTCATAGCGAGGGTCTCGTTCTGGCAGACTTGATGCCTTCAGGTAGCGTGCGAGGGATAATTGGTCAGCTGCCAGCTCGTAAAAAGGCCGCGTGTTACGTGACGCCAACAGGCAGGAAAAGAGTTTCACACTCGCCGCCATGGCTGCGATCAGCGCTAACACTCCTAGGTTTAAATGTAATACATATACCACATAGAGTGGACGGGAGGATGACTGCCGCCGCAGCTCAGAGGTAGAGCATCGGACGCGTTATTCGAAGGTCGCAGGTTCGGTCCCTGCCGGCGGCAAGGTGTCTTTTCGTCCACTTTTCTTTTTTCACATTTATATCCTAATTACTACAATAAACACCCCCTGCACTTTCCTTGGCATTATTTTCTGTTAGTTCTCATTAATATTGTGTCTAACAAAGAAAACGAGCCCTTAAAATTTATGTTATTTCCTTCATTCAATGCTACAAAGGAGCTCAAGAAGAATTTAAGTGGAAAAAAAATTGGCCTCACCTGTCTTATGACCTCGCGTCTCAGCCAGGATTGCTTAGAACGCTCCTTCGGAATCGTACGTCAGACCAGTGGCGCAAATGACCACCCAACTCCCGCCTTATTCATTATTATTGTTAGGTATATAATTATGTGTATTCTTTTTGGTGCCTGAAGAAAACCTATGCCAAATTGTTTACGGCAATTTTCACACATGCAGGTGCATGAGCTTCTACAGCATAGCGAAGAGCCCCAAAGATGGAAACGTTTCACCTGTACTTTTATAGTCACTTCTCACTGTAGAGGAGAGCCTTAAGCAAAATAAACCTGAAGAGGATGTTCAAGATAACGCTGCAGTTCCCATGGATGCCGTTGAAGTTTTCGCAGACCACGCAGACTATATAAAGCAACCTAAGCGATGTTCGGCCTTGTGCACTACATTACGGGCTATGCGGCCAGAAAACGCATTCTGCCGTTGGGCTGCACGCTTTGTAGAAATGCCTGCATCGTGCCCAGAGACAGCAATACAGGAGAGCTGCCAAGTGAGGCAACTACAGAGTGGGATCAAGGAGGACTACTGTATGCATCAGGGTCTCTGTACAACCTGATACAGTTAATGGAAAGCAAGCTAACACATGTGTTTAGCACAGCGCCGCTGCATTAGTAGCCGGCCTGCCACGATGCGTAAGCAGCGAGGTGCCTGAAATTCGCTGCGCTGAACATTGTAAACAGTTGACGGTGTTACGAGTTCATATTTTGTAAGGGTCTGAATCAGGCAGAAAGTGAAAAAAGTGAAGAGATTGAAGCCATGTGTAACGTAAAGCATCCGCCAGTGATATACTCATGACTTGACGGTACGATCTGAAGTACGATCCAAGTACAGCATTGAGGAAATGGCAATTCACAATTGCACTCGGTAACTCACACCATTAAGGCAGATTTAGCAGTAAAAGTCACAATGGACTGCACGTAAGCGCATGATAATGTTAGCAAACTAACGTGGCCAAAGATAACATGCTCCCGCTGGAGGAAACTTTTTTTTTTTGTGTGTGTGTGTGTGACTCCGTTAATACATATTTAGACTTTAGAGGAATTAAAACCATTTTGCTTTCACCAAGCAAGTAAACAGTGGTCCTGTCGAAATGACGCTCCCTCGAAAACTTCGCGCGAATACACTGGTCGTTCAGCGAAAGATGCGTATATCTTTAATTGGTAAAACTGTTGTTTAATGTTTCCTTTGATAAAGCTCTTGCACTGGCGAAAAACTAGAAACGACCCACGCGGGTGCATTGCCACGGAGAAAGCTGGCAGTGCCTCCGACTACAGCGCCATCGCTGCGGGATCGCGAGTGGGCGTCAACTCAGAGCGGCCGGTTTTTACACCTCCCAATTCCAGCCACCCTAGTGCAGCCCAAGCTCCACGGGCAAACTTCCCTGGTGTGCTCGAACCTCTGTGGCATATACTACAAAACACTGCTCGGTTTACAGCATATTCAATGTATGCTACAACAAATGAAGACACTGGCAGTGCTGACGAATGCGAGGCGTTGGCTGGGTTGACAATAGGTCTGTATGAAATCTACAACACTTGGGTACAAGTGACAAAGCGAAAAAACTCGATTTTATTGTTGATGATTACTATGAGCCATAGTGATTCCGCAATAGAAGATGAAACAATGATGCAAGGGAAATGTATTTCCTCGTATCAACAAAGACGTGGCCGCATCACAGGCGCGATCATCAGCAATGTTGTCATGTGCAAGAGCTCAAGTTCTGCTGCACATCTTGGCAGCAGTGACGGCACATCGGCGCAACGCTAAAAAACTGTTCCCTGTACTGCAGATATCGAAGCTTTTGCTGGTCAACGGGAGCCTTGATCTGCTTGCGTCATTTCCTTGACTGCTCTTCCGCTGAAGACGTCATCGGGACAAGCCCTACAAAAGCCGGTTGCCTGGCGCTGGACCCACACTTGGCAGCAGTGACGGCACATCGGCGCAATGCTAAAAACTGTTCCCTGTACTGCAGATATCGAAACTTTTGCTGGTCACCGGGAGCCTTGGTCTGCTTGCGTCATTTCCTTGACTGCTCTTCCGCTGAAGACGTCATCGGGACAAGCCCTACAAAAGCCGGTTGCCTGGCGCTGGACCCACACTTGGCAGCAGTGACGGCACATCGGCGCACGCTAAAAAACTGTTCCCTGTACTGCAGGTTGCTGTACGATTATGCACAGTTCGTAACTGAATAGTTTATGCTGTCTCTGCTGCCTCTCTGTGTTGCTGTGTGCCTGCTGTGCACTTGTTATTCATTGTTTCAAGTGCGACTGGTCTTCATTTCGAAAGGCATGACGAAGCCTACGAGTGAAAGAGAAAGCCGATCGGAAATTCGGGAACTTCGTGCTGAAATGAAGGCTTTAACAGACAGTGTCAAATTTATGAGCGATGAGTTTGAGACATGAAAAAGCGCCTTAGGGAGGCCACAGAGGAAAGGGAAGCCTTGAGGAGGGCTAATGAAGAGCTACGTGCTCAGTGGAAGGAGAATGATAACACCATTCAGCAACTTCAGAAGAGGAGTTGTTCAATCTGAGCAATACTCGCACAGGTCAAACGTAGAAATTAAAGGGCTTATACAACAAGAAAACGAATGTATTGCAGGACTCGTTGGAAAAATTGACTGATGATAGTGGGATTTAATGGCGCAAGGGCCATGCTTGGCCAAATAGCGCCATGAAAATGTCAAAAAAGATAACAATGCTCTGAAAGGGATGTGAGCTATGATGTTGTTTACGCGGCTGTATAGGGGGCCTAAAATTCCACGCCCTAGGGCGGGTAAAACATATAGGTATTAAAATTATGAGAGTGACGTGATGTATGCAGTGAGAATGAATGACAAGGGTCGTGGACGAGTTAA
>NC_051179.1:121240482-121283404 GCF_013339695.2 Rhipicephalus sanguineus | reverse complement strand
AAAAGATCGCCAGGATGCTCTCACCATCCCTCTGCGGCGTTGCTATAATGTAATAGAATGTAGCAATGTCGGTATTGCAGTTGCAAACGCCCCTGGAGGCAGTCGCCGTTCGCCGCTGTTCTTCTCACAAGCTCATAACTATTTGCTCACTCTATATACCCCCACACTACCAGTTACACAAACACGAATTTCAGGCCTTTATTGATGATTGCCAGAACCATACCTCGTTCTTGGCGATTCAATGCACACAGCAGCTTGTGGGGGACTCTCGCAGCGATGCGCGAGGCCGTCTCATTGAGCAGTTTCTGTTTTCCGCTGGTGCATGGCTGCTCAATAAGAAGGAGCCAACATTTTTAGCCTCGCAAACAGGAGTTACTCATCTATCGACCTTAGTATGTTTCACCCACCCTTTTACTTGATTTTAACTGGGATGTCATTAAAAACCCCTACGGGAGCGACCATTTTCCCATACTGTTAAGAAACGTCAGAAGAAAACGAATCTCCACCACCGGCTCCCCAGTGGAAGGCTGATGCAGCAGATTGGGAGAAGTTTGGAACCCTTACCCGTATCTCGTGGGCTGAAATGTCATCCTTAGAAATTGGTGCTGCTGTTCAGTTTTTTACCGCTTTTATTATTGACGCCGCTTCGAAATCTATTCCACAATCAAGTGGTATTGCCGCCAAACGTCGTGTCCCATGGTGGAACGACGATTGCCGGAACGCTCGAAAAAAGCAAAACAAAGCGTGGGGGTTACTCCGCGACTGCCCTACTGCTGAGAATCTTATGAATTTTAAATGATCAAGTCCCAGGCAGGCGAACACGCCGACAGGCAAGAAGAGAAAGCTGGCAGAAGTATTTATCAGGCATTAACTCCTACACAGACGAGGCTAAGACGTGGAACAGGGTAAATAGGTTAAGAGGCAAACAAACACATCACTTCCTTTAGTAAACACAGATGGCAACAGTCTGGAAGACCAAGCAAACTCTCTTGGTGCACATTTTGAACGTGTGTCTAGCTCTACGCACCACTCCGACACGTTCAAACGATACAAAAAACACTATAGAAAGGCAAAAGTTAGAAAGAAAATGTGCAAAAAACGAATCATTCAACGAACCCTTCAATTAGCTGAACTGCAGGCCGCGCTTAACTGTTGCAATGAATCTGCCCCAGGATCTGACCGTGTTATATACCAAATGCTTAAACAATTACCCTACGAAACACAGAAAACTCTCCTCTGTCTCTACAACGCTGTATGGACTTCCGGCGAGATTCCCCCTGCCTGGAAAGAGGCCATTGTTATCCCTGTTCTGAAACAGGGAAAGGATCCATCTAGTGTTTCTAGCTACAGGCCCATAGCATTAACAATTGCCTTTGTAAAGTATTTGAGAAAGATGATTAACTGCCGCTTGACACATTTCCTAGAATCAAACAAGCTGCTTGATCCATATCAGTGCGGCTTCCGAGAAGGTCGCTCCACCACTGACCACCTCGTACGTATTGAGGCACAGATCCGCGAGGCTTTTGTCCACAGACAATTCTTCCTCTCTGTATTCCTAGATATGGAGAAGGCCTATGATACGACGTGGCGGTTCGGCATACTGAGAGACCTGACACACTTAGGCATACGTGGACGGATGTTAAATAAATTGAAAGTTATCTGTCAAACCGCACATTCCGTGTTCGGTTGGAAATGCCTTGTCACGATCGTTCGTGCAGGAAACCGGCGTGCCACAGGGTGGTGTACTAAGCTGTACACTTTTCATTATAAAAATGAACTCGTTGCATCGTTGTATCCCACGAACTATGTTTTATTGCACGTATGTTGACGACATCCAAATAGCATTTTAAATCGTGAAGTCTCGCGATTTGTGAGCGGCAGTCCAGCTCGGCCTGAACAAGGTGTCCGAATGGGCAGATGAGAATGGGTTCCGGTTAAATCCACAAAAGAGCACCTGTGTTCTCTTTCTAGAAAGAGAGGCCTCCACCCGAATCCCGAAATTGACCTGCATGGCCAGCGGTTACCTGTAGAGGTAGAGCATAAGTTTCTAGGCGTCATTCTGGACTCTAAACTCACCTTTATATCACACATCAAATACATAAAAAATAAGTGCATGAAGACTATGAATATCCTAAAAGTGTTGTCGCGCACTTCATGGGCAGTGACAGGAAATGCCTAATGAACTGTATAAAAGTCTCATTCGAACACGTCTAGGACTACGGGGCCGTTGTTTATCAGTCTGCAACACAGAGCGCCTTGAAGATCCTTGATCCTGTCCAACATTTGGGCATCCGTCTCTCTACGGGTGCTTTTCGAACGAGCCCCGTAGAGAGCCTCTACGTTGAATCCAATGAGTGGTCGCTCCACCTGCAGAGATCCTACATATCGTTCACATATTTTCTAAAGGTGCACGCAAACAACGAACACCCCTCACACTCTGCTGTCAATGATTTGTCCAGCTCTGCACTTTTTGACAACCGTCCTTCAGTGAGACAGCCCTACTCACTTCGTGTGAGGGGCCTAGCTCAGGAAGCAGGTGTGCCACTTCTGAACACTGTCTAATGGCTCCCGCTGCACAACTCCCGCCGTGGCAGTGGCAGCGTATGACTGCGACATGTCTTTCGTAGAAGTTACAAAACACGCGCCTATTGCACATATCCGTGCATACTTCCTCGAACTACAACATAAATACACTTGTCCAGAATTCTTTACAGACGCCTCAAAGTCCAATACTTCTGTGTCTTATGCAGCCGTTGGTCCATCCTTTTCGGATTCCGGTATTCTGCACCCTGATTCAAGTATCTTCACGGCAGAAGCTTACGCGATACTTGTGGCCGTTAAACACATTAAACAATTCAACTACATAAGGCAGTTATATACGCCGATTCTCTAAGCGTGGTAACAGCCCTCAAAACTCTCAAAAAACACAAAAACCCAGTCCTCATCTCCCTCTACACACTCCTATGCACGGTCTACGCTCTTAAACAGCGTGTCGTAGTGTGCTGGGTGCCAGGGCACCGCGAGATTCAACGCAACGTGTTGGCGGACCAGCTAGCTGCATCCGCCCACGAAAGCAGTCCTAATACATCCATAGCCATCCCTGCACTAGACTTAAAACCCTTCCTCAAAAGGAAGCTCAGGGCCTTTTGGCAGAGTACATGGGATAGGCATAAACAAAATGAGCTACACGTCATCAAGCCACGTCTTGGCATCTGGTCACCGGTATCGAAGTCGCGTCACACTGAAGTCACACTTTGCAGAATTAGAATAGGACATACATATAGTACACACGCACACCTTTTGTCCGGTGGTGACCCACCCATGTGTGAAAAATGCGGTGCGCCACTTGCTGTCCTGCACACCCTGCTTCAATGCACGCATCTAGATGATATCAGAGAAAAACATTTCCCATCATACCGCCAACATCTTCCACTTCACCCTTCAATGTTCATAGGCAGGGAACCTATTTTTAACCATGACTCACTCTTCCGTTATTTCAGAGACATACACAGTTTTAATGTTATTTACCCAGGGGACCGCAGCACGGCTTCTCCAGAGAGGCCGATACTGCGGTAGTTCTTTCAAAGAAACGCACTAGCCTCCATGCCTTTGGATACAAAGGAAGTGAGGAGGCACACATGCTAGTCACCGCTTCTCACCTTCCGCAATTATGATTGCTCCTCACCCATTCAATAACCATAGACCATTCCATACTTCATCGCCATAATTTTACTGTATATATATATCCTTTACGCTTGTACAGAGCGCGTCTTTTTAGGGCCCCTTTACAGCCATCGTACATCATGACAATGCAAATCACTGACAAGCCTAAACATCCCATCATTAGTAATGGCGCTCTTTGGGCATCAGTGGCCCTTGCGCCATAAAACCCCATACATCATGAACTTTCCGGACCCCTCCGGCTCGACCTCAAGGCCCAACAACGCGCCGTTCGCTTCGAAACCACAACACGCCGCCATTTCAGCATCGACTGCAGCGTCGGTCTGTCGCATCGCGCTAACTCGGGCTTCGCAGACTGGCTCCCACGTGTCCGTCAGCATCCCAAAAGCCTTCCTTGCAGCCGCCCATTGAATTATCGTTCTGCCGATTAAGAGGATCCAAGCCGACGTATGCCTTCGCACTTCCTGCTTAGCAATCGTGCAACGTGCTTGCGACAAGATTTCGGCGCCGCAATTCCACATTCAGCAGGCGTCGATCTGCGATGTCGAGTGCTACATGAACAAGCGCTAACAGATCATTCGTGGGAGCGCTGGCGCAAGGCCTACTTGTAGCTTTAGCGTTCGGCCCACGAAGAGGGTCGGCGACGTCGTCCTGGTGCAGGACAACGTCACGTCCCTAATTCTGTCGACGCTGGCTAGAGCGACCAAACTACATAAGGGCACAGCATCCAGATAGCTTACTTTCTTGGAGCGTACGCAACTTTGCCGGCCGCGGGAGTGCTACAAATAAAAAACGACGGTGCGTGGGGCACGAGCAACTGCCACGGGCGCTGGCACGTTCACGTGGTTCCAATCCTTCGATACAGCCAGACGGCCGGGTCCCGTTTCCTTCTTCGTCCTTTCGCTAAACATGCAGCAGCGGTTAGTAAACATGTAAGTGAGGTAAATATAGGAGACGCTTTGCGCTACCAGTGCGGCATTCTGGAACACAAGCCCGATGACGTAGAAGGGCCTCAGTAAAATAATCGCAAGTACTCAAACTACCCATGATAGAAAACATTTCAATGCATCACAAGACGGAATAAAACGCAATTAGTGCATTTCAGTCTCATTCATGCAAAAAAAGGCGATGGAGTTGCAGTATGGCCTTATACGTCGGAGGTACGGTCTCCACTTCTGCTGCAGCGCTGGCTAACCGCGGTTCGAGCGAGGCGGTGAGGGAGGCCCGGTTGACGTGACCACGGGCCGCGGTGTGAGCCGCTTCGTTTCCCTCGAGCCCCTCGTGCCCCGGCACCCACACTTCGCAGGTGTAAGGAAGCAGAGTGCTGCTCTTACTCAGAATTTTGAGTGTCTCAATTGAGATTCGGCCTCGCGTGTAATTGCGGACAGCAGAATGGGAGTCTGTGAAGACTACGAGCGCGTCCGTTCTTGTCGTTGTGGCGAGGGCGATCGCCGCTTCTTTCGCCAGATTCGAAATTTGTAGGCGCAAAGAAGACACGGACGAGAAGGGAGACACACACACAGGGCGCCTCTTCTCGTCCGTGTCTTCTTTGCGCCTACAAATTTCGAATCATGCATTACCAACACGCCCAGTTTTCTTTCGCCGCCTCGGAGCTCCGCACCTTGACGGTGGCAGATGCCAGCTGCTTTCCTCCTGCGTTGACTACGCTTAAAGCGTAGGCGTTTTTGCCCAGGTATTTAGCCGCGTCGACATAACGAGCGTCTGAATCGTGCTGGTGTCGTCTTCGGATCGTGTCGACTCGAGCGATCCGTCGTTTCCGATGATACTCGGGATGCATATTACGCGGCACAAGGGCGATGCTCAGTGAGTCTCGGAAATATGGCGGTACCTTCACTTTGCGGTCCGGCTCGCAGATGTAGCGCTCCCCATAGCCCAGGCGCGCAAGGACCGATCTGCCCGTCGACGTGAGCCTCAGTCTCTCGAGTTGACTGGTCCGTTGTGCTTCTGCCAGCTCTTGCCAGGTGTTGTGCACCCCTATTCTAATGAGTCTGGTGGTCGACGCCATCGGAGGTAACCCCATGGCAAGCTTCGTAGCTTTGCGGATGAGCACATTCAGCTTATCGGCTTCAGATGTTTTGAGAGCGTGTTATGGAGTTCCGTAAGTGATTCTGCTGGTTAGAAGAGCTTGCACGACTCTGAGGGTATCTTGTTCCTTCAGACCGCTGCGTCGATTGGCGACTCTCCTTGCGATGTGCGTGAGTTGGAAAATCGTGTGTTGAAGTCGAGGAAGCGTGGCGGCCCCTGATCCGTCGCGGTGCAGGTGCAAGCCGAGTACTCGAAGCGAGGCGACCTTCGGTATTTGCACCCCGTGGAGGGTGACTCACGGGTCTGGTGCTTCGCAAGTTGGAGGTCTTCCTCTCGTGCGGGCCTTGAGTACAAGTAATTCCGATTTTTCAGGTGCGCAATGGAGGCCGCATCTGTCGAGGTATTTCTCGATGACGTCGACCGCTTCCTGAAGGCAGCTTTCTTGCTCTCCTGTGCACCATCGCCTACCTAGCTCGCAGGGTGTACCCGCCACCTCACCTCAAGCTGACTAAGGAAGAAGCAACAGCATTCCGAAGACTGCAAAGCAACACGTACACGCACGGTATCCTGCTACATCGCATCTACCCGACGCTTCATGCATACCACTGCCCGATATGCGACGTTCCCGACACACTGGCACACCTAATACTCGAGTGCCCGTGGCGCCCCCAAGATGCCGATAACAAGCCCGCAACGACCGCACGCAACAACCTCCTCGCCGAGACGTGGGAGGCCAAGATCTCCGCACGGGACCTAGACGACCAACGAGGACTCGTCGCCAGGGCCCGGGAGGCGATCGCGGCCAGAGGATTCCTGGACTGAGGGACCCTCCCAGCTAGGGTGAACCCAAGCTTACGAGCTCGGGGACACTGTTTCGGCAAATTAAAAGTTTATTTCGTCATCATCATGCAAAAAAAGGACTTCTTGACGATACCCTTGTTTCATTTTGGACGGGCTTTGCCCCAATAGGGCCTCCTGCTCCGTAGCGCTGACTGTTGGGTAGTAGAGCGGCCGTTTGAATTGCGATAACAGTACGCAGACTAATATAAGTCTGAAAGAAAATCATGTTTTAGATTTCCTTGTCACGAAACAAGCACTACGAGGTTTTTGGAACGCTATCTCAACAATCCACGTGGAGTTCATATTTGCCTTTAGTATACCTTTTAAGTCAGTACATATGAACATGGATAAGAAGTAGGCAACATATATTTCTGCGGAACTAGCCTAAAGTAACTGCAGTAATTACAATAGTGTTGCGTTTAGTAGCATTCCGTTTTAGATGAAACGAAAGCAGACTTCATATCTAAAACGCTGTAAACGTAGGACAGAAATCAATAGTACGCGTTTATAAACAGGCATAATTGATAATCTGGCTATAGTATCACTGTTAAAGGCGCACGTGTCAGAAACCATTTAAGGGAATGCTATAGTGAAGTCGTAGGAATTGTCCAACATAACTCTGATAACTCTACGATAGCGTACGTATCATAGCCTTCATTTGCGTCTTATGCAACAGACCATGCCATGTTTAACCGTCGATGTGGTCAGATGTTAAGTATTATTCAGTGTTGGTGGATTCCAGCACTGTCGAGATATGACGAAATGCAAACACCACCCCCGCAGGGGCGTCTGCGCGAGCAGGCGTTTGGTGTGTAGCGACACCACGGACCCGAGCTAACGGGGGGGTTTCGACCCCCTCCCACGCTTAGCCGTGCGTGGCTTTGCCGTGTCCGGGGAAAAGGGGATCCTGGGGGTTGAGCCGACGCCGGGTGCTTGGACCTTTGAGGCCCCCCGGCAGAGGCAACACACCCCTTTGGCCCGTGCTTCACGCAGACGGCACCCCCGGGCTGACCCACCTTGGGGGAAATCGGCAGTCACCTCTTCCTATCCTACTCTACTATCTTCGCCTTTCTCTCGCACTTTTGATCTTTCCTGTCCTCTTCTTCCTTCTGCTTACTTCCTTTTTCCTGGTGGCTAGGGTTAACCATGCGTGGCCAGTCTTCCTTGGCTGGTCACGTATGGTTATAGTAGTTATGTATGGCTAGTGCTTGAAATACACTCCCAGGTTGGGCTCCAAGGTGGGCGGCCAGCATGACTACCGAACATTACCTTTTTTTATGGATAAAAACCCCCCTAACCCCAAAACTGATCGGCTCCGAAAGCGGGGTCGCACCGAAGCAACTAAAGAATTCACATCTAAATGCAACAACTTCACGAAGTTTTTTGTAATAACTTCGAAGAGTGCAACACCGATGCAAGACATATCGCCTTTCCCAATCGCCAAAGCAATCAAAGAATGCATTAACGGTGACTACGACGCCAGGAAAATGAGTTCCGGTGACCTGTTGATTGAAGTCCACAGTGAGCAGCAGAGCAACAACATCAAGAAACTAAACAAGATAGGTGAACATGAAGTCTCTGTTACACCACACCGAACATTAAACTATGCCAAGGGCGTGATCTCTGACAATGATCTCATAAAATGCACCGATGAAGAAATAACCGAAGCCTTAGCCGATCAAGGAGTTATTTCCGCCCACAACATAACCATCAGAAGGGAAGGAAAAGAAATCAGAACGAGACATGTAGTGCTAACCTTCGTGAGTACAACCCTTCCATCTGCGGTACACGCGGCATACCTACACCTGAAAGTAAGACCCTACATCCCTAACCCACGAAGGTGCTTCCGGTGTCAAAGGTACGGGCATGGGTCGCAGTCATGCCGAGGAAAAGCGACGTGCGTGAAGTGCGGTCTTAGCGACCACAGCGATGAGGCATGTACGAATGATTTGCGTTGCATCAACTGCGAGGGCCCGCATGCCGCATATTCCCGAACGTGTCCTGTATGGAAAAGAGAAAAGCAAGTCAACACACTTAAGGTACAAGAGAACATATCATACAACGAAGCGAGAAAACGAGTAGAGTTTGCCCAGAAGGGCTCGTACAGCCAAGCGGTACAGAGAGGGCGGGTACCGCAAATGGTGTCAGTCAGCACTCAGGTCCAACTGCAGGACCTAGTGTCGGCACTGCAGCCCTCACGCAGAGAGTCGGGAGGTGCACAACGTGCATCTTCCACTCGAGGCCTCGAAGTCTGCGCTGCCGCTGGTACCAGCCAGCGCAGCACAGAGACCACACAGGCCTCACTAACGGTGCTGAAGGGAAGGCTCCCTACAAAAAAGCCAACACCCTTGCAGAGCACGCCCAGCGAGGAGCACCTTTGTGGTGCTGACTCAATGGAAGTATGCCCTGCAGACACAGAAGAGTCCGGAGAGGCTGCTGCTAACGGCAAGCCTCTAAAACAACCTGTCGTGCCCCCGACCCCCCTTGGCAGGGGAAAAGGGAGCCGACATCCAGTCAGTGCCCCGGGAAAGGGGCACTGACTGGACCCACGTTTATGTTTTTAGTCACACTACTCTGACAACAATACAGCGTTTCTCTTGTTTTTTTCTTTTTTTTTATTCTATCATGGCGTTCATAGTACACTGGAATTGCAGGGGCCTCATACACAACTTGGGGGACATTAAAGATATTATAGAGCACTTTTCACCTGTAGCAATTTGTCTACAAGAGACAAATTTAGGCCCGAAGAACATCAATTTTTTAAAAGGTTTTACAGTTGTACGAAAAGACCGCCTGAACGCCAGCCGACTGTCAGGAGGAGTTGTCATAATCGTACAAGGTGGCATTCCTACCCGCGAAATCAAGCTAAATACCTCCCTTGAAGCCGTAGCTGTAACGGCTTTATCCCACAAAGTCATCTCCATCTGTTCAGTTTATATACCGCCCCATGAACATGTAACCCTTCAACAACTCGATGACTTAACAGCGCAGCTACCAGAACCATTCCTTTTAGTTGGTGATTTTAATGCACACTGTACACTCTGGGGCAGTGAGAAAACTGACAACAGAGGGCAAGTGATAGAAGATTTCATTCTATCAACCAACACATGTCTTTTAAACTCTGGTTCACCTACGTATTTCTCACCAAGCTCACGAAAGTTTAGTTGTATTGATTTAGCCTTTTGCTCACCATGCATTTTTAATGATTTTAAATGGGAGGTTCTCGATGCCTCATATGGAAGTGATCACATTCCTGCCATCGTGCAAATGACATCCAAGTTTCCTACCATAAGCTCTAAACCGCGCCGCTGGAAGCTACAACAGGCGGATTGGCCTCTGTTTAAGAAGACCGCGAAACTCGAAGACGCACTTACACCCGAAATGAGCATAGACGAAATGAATGAAAAACTCACATCAGTACTAATCGCAGCAGCAGAAAAAGCAATACCGCAATCATCGAACACTGTGCGAAAGAAGCTAAACTGCTGGTGGACACCAGAATGTACACAGGCAAAGAAACAGCAAAATAAGGCATGGGGTATCTTGAAAAGATACCCCACCTACACTAACTTGATAAACTTCAAGCAAACCAAGGCGAGAGCGCGTTATGTCCGGAGGCAGGCCGAAAAATCATCCTGGCAGAAATACATATCTACAATCAACAGCTCAACCACATCAAAAAACATGTGGGACCAGGTTCGAAAGTTCAACGGCGACTACTCCCCATACACAATACCCATACTTACAGACCCAGGTGCACAGACATCACTAGAGGAGCAAGCAGACATTCTAGGCGAACATTTTTACACCATATCCAGCTCAGCTAACTACACGCAGTCTTTCCTTACGTACAAACAGGCAGCCGAAAAGCAGAAGCTACCGTTAACAGGAGGCTTAGATAAGCCGTATAACGCACCTCTAACACTCCAAGAGCTAAACACTGTGCTCTCAGCAGGGAAGAAGACAGCGGTCGGTCCGGACAGAATCCATTACGCAATGCTCGCGCACCTATCGCAAGCTGCTGTAGAAACAATACTAAAGTTCTTCAATCTGATCTGGAAAACTGGCATAATGCCCACCAAATGGAAAATGGCAATCATTGTCCCATTTCTAAAAACTGGAAAACCACCGACGGCACCGGGCAGCTATAGACCTATTGCACTTACAAGCTGCATAGCAAAATCATATGAGAGCATAATAAACATCAGGCTAACATATACCCTCGAAATAGAGAATTTACTAGACTGTCATCAGTGTGGGTACAGGAAAGGCCACTCAACAAACGACCATCTTGTTCGCCTCGAACACACAATACGCGAAGCATTCTTACATAGGCAACACTGCCTAGCAGTCTTTTTTGACCTGGAGAAAGCCTACGACACCGCATGGCGGTATGGTATACTGAGAGACTTGGCGAATCTAGGAATCCGCGGCAGAATGCTCCAATGCCTGTCGGATTTTCTATCAAACCGCAACTTTCAGGTACGGCTGGGCTGCACGTTATCACGTGTTTTCGTCCAAGAGAACGGTGTGCCGCAGGGCTGCGTATTGAGCACCACGCTTTTCATCGTCAAAATGAATTCAGTAAATAGAGTAATCCCGCCCTCCATCATGCACTCACTATATGTCGACGACCTTCAAATAGCATGTTGCGCTTCAAGCATATCCTCATGTGAAAGACAGCTCCAGCTAACCATCAACAAACTGACTAAATGGGCAGATCAAAATGGCTTTCGGTTTTCTACTCAGAAAACCGTTACCGTTCTATTTTCGCAAAAACGCGGCTTGTATCCGGATCCTGTTCTCAAACTAAACAGTAGCTTACTACCGCTCAAACAAGAACACCAGTTTCTGGGCCTAGTCTTTGACAGCAAATTAAACTTCATCGCTCATATGAACAGCATAAAAAAGAAGGCAAACAAGGCGCTTAACATCCTAAAAATACTATCGCGGAAACACTGGGGTGCAGATCGAATTTGCCTTTTACGCATATACCGTTCAGTGGTGCGCAGCATACTTGACTACGGCTGTGTTATTTACGGGTCGGCAAGGAAGTCGTACCTCAAACGTCTTGATCCAATACATAATCACGGATTGCGCTTGGCGATAGGGGCGTACAGAACCTCACCCGTCGAGAGTTTGTATGCTGAAAGCAACGAGCCTTGCCTGGAACACCGAAGAGCGCTACTGACAGTATCGTACGTGTTAAAAACTCGATCGAAACCAAGTCACCTATGCCACACCATTGTTTCTCACATCAATACCAGAATGCAGTACAACAACAGACCGCACACGATAAGACCACTTCTCCTACGCTTTGAAGAAATATGCCTCGAATATAAAGTACCAAATCAGGCGCTCAACGTAGCGCGAACGCCGGAACGACGGGCTCCATGGTTGGACTTCTCACACTTCACTGATTTTGCCTTGACTCATTTAAGGAAAAAGGAAACTCCACGGGAGCACATTATGCAGGAATTCCTAGCGGTACAAGAAAAATATGACAAACATTCTGAATATTACACTGATGGTTCAAAAACACAAGAACACACAGGAAGTGCCGTTGTATCAAAACACTTAGAATCCTCCATCAGACTGCCGCAGTTTGTGTCTGTCTTTACAGCAGAAGTATATGCTCTTTTTATTGCTCTAGAAGAAATTCTAGCTAGAAACCACAAAAAGGCAGTAGTATACTCTGACTCCCTTAGCGCATTAAAGGCCCTACATACAAAATCAGAAAGCGAACCGCTTCTCGGGGACATTTTACAGATGCTAGAAACAGCTGAGAAAAATGGCAAGACAATCCGTCTAGTATGGGTGCCGAGCCACGTTGGCATCCAAGGAAACGAAAACGCAGACAGAGTAGCAGCAATGGCAGTTCACAATAGAGTAGCAGAAATAAATATACCATTCAGAGACTGTTTTAACAGATGCCGGACATCCTTCAGGGCGAAATGGCAAAAAGAGTGGCGGTCTCAAGTGCATAACAAGCTTCAAACTATCAAGCCTATTTTACAAGAATGGAAGTCATGCTGTCACCAAAAGCGCTTCATCGAAGTAGTACTATGTCGCCTGCGGATAGGTCATACTCACCTCACCCACAATTTTCTACTGCGAGGAGAAGACCAGCCACAATGCCAGCATTGCAAGGAACCTCTGACCGTAAATCATGTCTTAATAACATGTCCACTTTTCGAAAAAAGAAGACACGATTGTTTTAATGAAATCTACAAAACACGAACACCTCTCCACCCAATGTTAATGCTATCAGAAAATGCAATCATTCCCATAGAGGACGTTCTTGGGTTTCTTGAGGCTACAGGTCTTTTAAACAAAATGTAAACGAAAGTTTGTTTTATGCTCCTAACTTAAACCTATTAAAATCCACCTAGTGTCTGGCGCATCATAGCCATTGCTGCTTTTGCGCCATAAAACCCCACATAACTAACTAACTAACTAGCAAACACCATATAGAGGGCAAGCACACGACGCACCGAATGAACGCATCGTCGGGAACGAAATGTAATGAGCACGAACGCGGTGTGGGACGCTTCTTGAGGAAATGGTGAGTACAGGTGTACCGGTACAGGTTATGCGACATATATGCAAATACTATTAAAAGTGTTGTGCTACTTGTCGCAGCGACACCTATTGATTTATGCTTGTGTACATGCGCTATACGCCGCATGCACACAGCCATAAGTCTAAAAACTCAGGAATGAGGCAGTCTGAAGGAATTAAAAAATATCGCTCAACCAAGAACCAGATCAATACGGTCGACCCGCAACGGTGGCCTTGTGGCTATGGTTCTCGACTGCTGACTCCAAGGTCGCGGAATCGACTCCCGGCCGCGGCGGCTGCAATTTTGATACAGGCGAAAATGCTTGAGGCCCGTGCACTTCGATTTAGGTACACGTTAGAAAACCCCAGGTGGTCGAAATTTCCGGAGCCCTGATAATCTACGGCGTCCCTCATAACCATATCCTGGTTTTGGTACGTTTTGGTACGTTGTTGGTACGTCGTTTTGGTACCCCAAGAATTACTATTATCTATACTCCTTAGGCTATGTTATGACCTCGTCTATGTGGCTTTCGGACACTGTTGAGCAGATATATGCACAGCACACTTGCACAGCCTACTGCCAAAACGTATTTAAGATGAGTTAGAGTATCGGCCGAAAAAGGTACGTTAGTGAATTGTGGATATTATCTGAGCAATCTCCTATTGAGCAGAGTACAAAATACTCGGAAAAGCTACGTACGTGCTCGTAATATGTATTTTGCTCGACATACCTCATCATGTGCAGTTAATAGGTGACGTTTGCAGATATTCGAGTTTTATGCGCTCGCCCTATATGTTGTTTCTACATGTATTTATGACGTACCTTTCCGTGCTGATTAATATATAGGCATGCATCCTTTCGAACTCGCGGAGCTTTCCGTCGTACTGCTTTATGCGCTCGCACTAAAAATCGTTTAGTGTCCGTCTGTCACCACGTTCCGTGTATGTTGCTGAGTTTTCAAATTAAACCGATTTAATATCGGATGCCTGTCTTTGGCTTGCCCAGCGTTCGTGTTTCCGTTCGTGATCTTCGCCGAGGTGGTCAAAAACTTGAGTTGGCCGAAGTTCTGGTCAGGCATTTTCTACGGCGCCGTCTTCCTGCTCTCCATCGACGAGATGGTAAGATAGCAACGGTTTCATTACCCGTCAACAATTAGCTCAATTTTCATGAACGCGCAAAGGTACCTCCTTTTCGGAACGGTTGTAAAACCAACGGGACAGGAGAGTGTCCAAATGTAGTATTCTAAGCGTTTTGTGTTTTAGTATAACATAAATACGAAAGCACTCCTCTGGTTGCCCAGCAGGCATAGTCAAGCGATTGGCCGTGTGCAGTTTTGTTGGAGAGTGACTAGTCGACAATGTGCAACCGCTGACCTGAAGGTCACGGGATCGAATCCCGGCCGCGGCGGCCGCATTTCGATGGAGGCACAATGTTCGAGGTCAGTGTACCTAGATTTAGGTGCACAAAAGAACACCAGATGGGCGAATTTTCGGAGTCTTACACTAAGGTGCCACTCATAATCATAATATGGTTTCGGGACGTAAAACCCCAAATATTATTGTTATTAGAGATTACTCTACAGAATGGTAGCGTGTGTGCTTTGCTATGCGCATCTGTGACGAGGCTTGTCGGCTCGGGAAATATACGTATGATGTTTTCACTATGTGCTCACCAAACGCCAGATGAAGTCAATACCGTTTCCATTGTCTCCTCGTCCGATGTATTCTTTTTTTTTTTATTCCGCCTACATTTTTTAAAGACAAGCCGCATGCGTTCAAAAATGTGCGCTTGCGAAACTGCAGGAAAGAGCACATTTATGCGCCCTTGCTGACTTGGAAACTCATTCCCAGCGAACTGTAGCCAGTGAATAAATCACACAACTTTAAGACGTTTAAATTGACCTACTTAAGATCTCACCCAGTATAGCATTTTTTAGTACTTCATAAACAACGTTTAAAAAAGGCTGAAAATCACACTCACACGTTTCACATCGTGAGAAAAATGACGTTTTTGTGTCTACTTGCCTGTTTAAACTATATTTTATCTCGGTTGCCTTCTGTTCTTCAAGGTTAATGCAACGTAATCGCCTATGTTTGTACGAGGCATTAACCTATTAGGCTGCTTGCTCATGTAATCTACTGGTAATGATTCGTAGACGGACTAGAGTTTGCCGAAATGTTACCCTTTACTCTCTAATAGTGCACAAAAAGCAAGATAATTACGACCATTGAATAATTCATTCTAATTCTCGTAAGGATGCAATATCGCGACGCATTGCGTGTAAGATATGCTCCCCATTTCAGTGAAATGTGAACTTTGTGTAACCTAGAATTGCATGTATACAGTACGAGGCATGGCTGACAACGGCTTCGTGATACCATGAAACGCACGCTTGATAGCTGTTGTTTTTTACCAGCTCGATTTCGTGCACACGCAGTTAACCAGGAATACCAATTCGCAATTTTCATACCGTTGTCGATGTGTTTTACGCAGGTGGATTATATAAATACGCAAGGGATGGTTGCTAAGTCACGCGCCTAACATAAAACCGAGTGATAACGCCGTGGATTGCTAGAATACGTGATATTCTTGCACATGGTATAAATATGCCGAACATGTTAAATTTTGCCTGCGGAAAACACGCAGCATACCCGCGGTTTTCAAGATATTTAGCTTGATTTAACTGAAGGTTCCGGTTGGCTGGTTCGTTTATACGGTTTAGCGTCCCAAAGCGACTCGGACTTTTAGAGACGCCGTAGGGGGGGGGGGGCTGCGGATAATTTCGGCCTCTGAAGTTTCAAACGCGCACTGACGCCGTACAGTACATAGGGTTCTAGGATTTCACCGCCAACGAAATGTGCTCGCCACAGCCGGAATCAAACCATGTCCTTTCGCGTCAGCAGCCGAGCACAGTAAGCACTGAGCCAAAGCAACAGCGCACACGTCGACTGCATGTCACGCTACGTCAAGCCTGAGCACGTCACCGGTGTGTAATAACAAGTAGCATTTCCCGTTCCGAAAGGGAGACGGCGGTTGCCGGATGATCAGTGTCGCTGGCTGCGGCGAGCTGCAAAAATGAATTTATTTGCGCGTAGGCAATACTCTGCGCGCACATGACGTGAAGCTGTCGACCGGTTTCAACACCTACACGGAACCGCTCTGCCTGTCCTTCTTGAGGATGCGTAATATTAAATGGCTCGTTGGCTAGCCGTCACGATCTCGGCCTATACTGCAAGATACGCACATGGAGGCGGACCAATCACAGACGAATCCCTCCGCCATCGCACTCGGTCTGATTGAATTCCTCTCCACATCACGCTCATCAGTTTACGTCAGCCAAGAACAAAAATAAGTTGTATTAGTGCGGGCAGTGCTAATCGTTTTGTAACGACGAAACCTCCCGTACAGACCTGTGGGGCTGTTGAGAAAATGTTGCGGCTCGCCCCCTATGGTTCCGCCGGTGGATCAGCAAAGAAACAACGAAATAGATTTACGTTGTAGCACGCATTCCCTGACGTGTGATCACGGAACAGCGCTACAGGAACGCACATGCACTAGGATACAAAAACGATTGCTGACTGCCAACTCGTCCTTGTGCCCTTTCTTGTATGTATTCTTGTAGCGCTGTTCATTGGCAAATTCGTACCAACTTGCTCGCGCGCATGCCACTTCAAGCAACTAACGTGACACGCTCAATTAAACCAACAGGCTATTAAGACAAGGAAAGTATAGCGGACATTATTTGTTTTTCAGAAGTAGTGTAATGATCATGACCTAAATTAAATGTAACTAAAGTGGACGAGAAAGCACCCTTTCCGTCGGCGGGATCCGAGCCCACAACCTTCGAATTACAGAAATGACGCTTTTTGGTCCACTTTAGTTACAATAAATTAAGGCCACAATCATCACACGGCAGTTAAAAAAAGTAAAATGCCCCGCTGCTTTTTTGTTTGTTGCTTTAATTGATTGTGTCAAAGAAAGAAAAAAGCAAGCAGCTTGAAGAATTCCCCTTGTGACCTGACACACGGTGTTGCATATGTTTACAATAGCGTTTAAGCCGCTTCTGGTGCCTACCTGACTTAGTGCTAACAGCGAGACTACACGTGCGCCAACGCTAGAGCAGTTCATTACACGCGGTGTGCGCTGTGTTTCACATAAACACATTTCTCCCTGATACGTGCAATATGCGTCGCTTTTCCGATCGCCTCCTTGAGAGTACGGCGGTGCCCTGCAGTGCCCTGTATTGAGTGTATGCCCCTTGAAGTAAGGTAGCGTATTGTGCAAAAAACACGAACTGCCATTTTTACTGCTCCCACCTAAAGGCGGTCGTATTTTCATGGAGGCAAAAATCTAGAGGCCCGTGTACTGTGCAATGTATGTCAGTGTACGTTAAAGAACACCACAAGGTCGAAATTTCCTATGAGGCACTACGGCGTGCCTCATAATCATGTCTTGGTTTTGGCTCGTAAAGGGTCAGATATTATTATTATTATTATTATTATTATTATTATTATTATTATTATTATTATTATTATTATTATTATGGCATGGCATTCCTAATTCCAGCAGCAACGCCATTGAGCGAGTCCAGAAAAAATTCCTAAGCATTTACAACAATCGTTTCGCTAGAAATGACTCTGGATCTCTTTCTAACGCTGCTGGATTATTATCATTGCCATCACTTTGCTGCCGACGAAATCGCGCTGATCTGTTCTTCCTTTACAAGCTTGTGCATGGTATCATATCCTGCCCTGAACTGCTCAACTGTCTTAATTTCCGAATTCCACGTAAGCTGACCAGAGAGAATAGACCTTTTCATGTAACCGCCTGCCTCTGTGAACATTCGACCGTTGGCAGGATACAACGTGTTTACAATGCTTACTTTTTAGAGCTCGATGTTTTTCACGGCTCCCAGTCGTTGTTCTGCTCCGAGCTTTGCACTGTACTTACATAGCCTCGTACACTGTTTACATTTTTTTTTCTGCCTGCGCATAGTTGTATATATGCAATTTTATAACGTCTTTTATCCCTGATATTTTATTATGAATGTTGGCCTTTTTTTTTTTCGTGCGCCAGTACAAAGACCTTACGGTTGTTCCTGGGCACGTAAAATAAACGTTTGACTGATTATCATCGTTGTTGTTGTAATATTGAGCGCAGCAGGGACGAGCACACAAGGCAGAGAAATAAACTGGACAGGTCAGCACCAGATTTGTGTACTTCTCTCCTGTCTCTGTTGCACTGTTTCTTAAAAAAAAAAAAAAGCTTGCAGGACGCTTAAGCTTCACCTTTAAGAGAGAAACGCTAACACCTCCGAGTGTATTCACTCGCAGATCTTCAACGTGTGCACGGTTGTAGCCTGCGCTGAGGATCTGTTCCCGTCCTTGCGCTGGAACATGAACCAGACGGTGTTCTGCGTGTGCATCGGAATGTTCATCTCGGGCTTCCCGACGGTGACGCAGGCGGGCGCCTACATTTTACGCCTGCTGCAAGAACACACCGTCAATCGCATCATGTCCCACTTCATACCCATCGTCGAGATATGCACCGTGTTCTGGATATACGGTGAGGGCGCAGTTGCTCTGGGCGCAATAGCAGGCAAACAATCCTCGAGACAACGCAAGATAATTACTGCCGGCGCTATACTCTTTTAAAGACCGCTTTATGTTGTGGGAGAAGCAAAACATGAAAGAGGCGTAAAATCGGAGGTACTTTCTGAATGCCCGCCTCAATGAATGGATCGCGTGATGTCTGCACATATAACACAATATTCCAGTTACTTCAATTATTTGCGCACTTTTTTTAAATGGCGTCGCTGAATTAGACATCCGTTCATGCCCAACGCATGCTTACCTGAATAATTCCCTACCAAGCCGAAAAAGTGTGAATTTTCATTTTATGAGCATGAAGCAGAATGTCACGGGCTGGCTATACGAAATTGCCCTCGTACTTTTATTGACACGTAGCTGTCCTAAGCCATCTTTTCATGCACAACTAACACCACCAACTAGTTTAACATGGCTCTCAACAAAACAACTACAGAAAGGTTGCGTGGTAAATGTTATCCCACTTCTGCGCCAAAGTGCGTCAAATTGAATTTACTGCGCCATCGAATATCAACGAAAATTGCGCCAAACTGCGCCACAGTCTCGCGTTTGGGAGTGCATCACCGACAATCGCACCGCCGGCGCGTCAAAACATTTGCCGCTTGATCTTGGGGCCACCAAAGTCACAACCATGGACCAATAATTATTCCGCTGAATAAGCGACGCTCGTGCGTGCGTCCCGAGTAAGCCACGATGCCATGCACGGTGCCGACGCAGATCCTGTTGTGCTAGTCTGCTCGACGGCAAAACGCGCTCTCCGCAGAGGCTCGTGACGTCTAGGCCAATCGGTAGCGAGAAAGTGTGGCGGCGATTCATGGGCGGACGACGTCTGTTCCAGAAACGCTGCTGGTAGCTCGCCTCAAGCGTCGCACGGCACGTAATTAAGGCAATGTTCAGTAATAACTACACGCGTGCCGCTAAAATGTCTGTCACTTCTGTTTCTGGACATCGCTGAATGAAATCTGGGAACGCTAGCACTAGATGTATGGAACAATATCGAATTTGAAAGATCACGTGACCGGTGGGAAAGCACTGACACTTTTCCTCAAAGATACTTTATCCGTGGTTCTTCATCAAGAAGAGATTTTTCATAATTCCTTCCACCAGCACATCCAGGTTCGTAATCGCTGTTGCAGTAAATGCACCCTAAAGGGCCCTGCCCTTACAAGCTCGTGAGTGCTAGGGTCCCAATTCGAATTCTTTGTTTGCTTTCTTAAAAAAATCGCCAGGCCTGCGCTGAAACCGCAGCACAGTCACAGCGAAAGCTGGAAGAGCGGCGTTTCTAGAGCCCGTTAAGCTCTCTTGGGGCTACAATACAAGTACACTAGAAAGGTACCCACTACGCCACAAATCAAAATTTTTGTGAAGTTGGGAAGCACCCACAAAGCCATTATTCGTCATTCTATGGAGAAGCGAGGCACCAGCTACACGTCTGTAAGGCATTATGTGCACTTTGTTGACGTGACGACTGATGACGATGAAGAATTATGGCTCCCGGTCGCTATTTCCCTCTCCCGTCATGCTGTATACGTTGACGTGGAAGAGAGACGGGGGGGGGGGCGGCGAACAACTTTATTGAGACCCCGAGGTAATGGATCATGCGCTTATGAGCTTCCTTGGCAACCAATACAAGTGCACTTGCGAGGAACCCACTACGCTATAAATCATTGTAATCTTACTGAGACCCCGAGGAAGTGGATCATGCGCTTATGGGCTTCCTTGGCAACCAATACAAGTGCACTTGCGAGGAACCCACTACGCTATAAATAATTGTAATTTTTTAGAAGTAGGGCAGCAGGCACTGTGCCATTTTTCGTCATTCTACAGAGAGCGTTGGTACCTGCTAAACGCATGTAAGGGATTATGCGCACTTTGTTGATTCTGCGCCTGATGACGATGAAGAATTATGGCAGAGCCCTTTTGTAATGGGTTGGAAGCATTCAACAACCTACTCGTTGCGCAATTCGCAATTGTTTGACGCCTGGTTACAGAATTCGCGTTGTGCGACGCTTGGTGCTTATTTTAATCTTCTACCACGCTATATTGCATATGCTAATGTGGTTCCTTCCCGACATGAAGCCTGTATAGGACCTTTTTGCAATGCAGTTTCAAGCACCGGCATGGCTCAGAGGTTGAATACTGGGCTCCCACGCAGAGGGCCCAGGTTCGAACCTCGTTCCATCCTGGAATTTTTTTCTTATTTAGTTTTTTTTCTTATTTCGAGCGATACTGGTTACGGACACCGGCGGCGGCGGCGGCGGCGGCGGCGGCGGCGGACAACTACGGCGCCAAAAACGGCCGGAGAAATGATCTCATAACAGCTTTCGCTGTAAAATCTGATCTTATTAATAAAAGCCTGCCCCCTGGTCGGAGCAGCCGCAAGTCGGCTTTAATATGCGCAGCTGTCAGTAGCGGGCCCGTCGCTGACTGCCCTGGTGTCGGACCACTGTGAAGCGGCTACGTCATGTTGCACGTCCGCCCTGGCTTTCCAGGGTCAATAGGTGCGGACGGTTAAAGAAATTAGTTTCGCTTAAGGGGGAAACATTTAATGTCATACCAACTACTTGAATTTTCATACGAAGTAAGGCTAGCAGCTAACTCTTTTGGATTCAAGGCGATGGACTGGGCTGTTGGTACATGTCGAATTTGATAAAAACCAGCGGGAAACATGAACCATAGAGCCGACCTGTCTCGTCGTGTTCTTTCTCTGTGGTTCGTGTTTCCCGCTGGTTGTTATCCAATTTTTTTTGGATTAGATCTCGCGTAACTCAACCAAACGCTGGCTATGAGAATGTGGCCGCTCCAGGGACCGAAGCGATTTTCGTGCTGTCAGCCCTCTCAAGCGCTATATAAGCGTTCAGAGCACAGCACGCTTACGAGCCGTCTCCTCATGCCTCGACATAGCGCGCGCGCAAGTGACTGCGCCCTTCGAGCGACGCAGCCCCCCTCTCCTCCCTTCCCCTGGCGTCCCTTCATGCTCTTTACGTAAGACGGGCGGGGCGCTTCCTCTCTCTTTGATGAGCAATCGACGGCAGGCCTCGCACGCACAGTGATATTATCGCATGCGCCCTCCGTGCGACGAAGACGGCCGGATGGTTTGATCCGCTTGAGCCGCGTTCGTCGCCAGCACTCGCGAGCTCTTACTCGCCGGTAGAACACACGATGTGCGGGGTAAGTGATCAATTCGGACTTCGTGTGGAAAATGAAAGCGACGACGATGGCAAAAAGAAGTCGAGAGTGTACATATAATTGCTATCGCAACGAAGAGAAAAAAATTGAGGAGCCATTCCACTTTGTGGGGTGGATGACCAGCGAAAGAGTTCAGCGAACGGCACAGAGGCGACGTGGTGGAGGCCAGTTTGGTATGTAAGGCCACGTTGTTCATGGCCAGGGTGTTAACGTTCAATACGCGATAATAGGAAACCCTTAGGTACCTCATGAAACACGAAAAGTGACCGCCGGCAGCGTCAACACGAGTGATGCAAAAAAATCGTGGCCTCACACACCGTGACGTCACGCGATGACGTCACCATATGACATCGTCGCTTTGCACTGTCTCCGTGCTCGGTGCGCCTATCAAAGAGGCAGTGCAAAACCAGGTGACGTGCAGGAAGCTTGCAATGCCCCGATCCTGGAGGCGGTGCAAAACCACGTTTGGTGCAGAAAGCTTTCAGAGGGGGACGAGGGAGGATCAGTTTATCGAGTGAGAAGAAAAAGATGATTGCTTTCGACTTCGAGTCGTCTCAGTCGAATGCACAAGCGGCCCTGCGAACATTTTTTTTTTGCAGTGCTCCCTAGAGGGCACTAGGGAATTCTCGGCGTACAGACAGAATTTTCTGGCGTTATACAGCTTCACCGTAAAAGGAAAACTAAGTTTGTGAAATAATGTAGTCCCCCACTGAATGCACTTTCGAACACTTCCGCGGAAGCTCGACTCGAAGCGGATCTCCATCTTCCGGGCAACCCGGTGCATGCGCCAACAGTAGTCTGGAAGCACTGCGAGAATGCTCTCGCTACAGCACGCAGAGGCCTCAGAAAAGGGAAAGGGAGTGTCGGAAAAGGTTTTCTTTTTGCGGCTAGCTAAGTGACGTCATGTTACGCCCAGCAGTGCAATCGATCGAGAAGGAAATGAACCTAGCTTTCTCCTTGGAGTCGTCTATGGCGAATGCATCAGGGACAGTGTGAGTCTAGCATTGAGTCACTATTGTACGATGCGGCGTTTGTCTGCCACGTCTGCTGATAACCACATAGATGTATTTAGAGTGTTATTTCTTAAAGTAAAATTTCATTGATACTATCCTGTTTATTTGCTTCTGTCGAAATATGATTTTCTTCATGAGATTTCCAATGAATCGAAACATTTCTAGCTCTTCATAAGATCCGCATAATTATTCAGGTGCTTGAATGTAAATGCTAGTTGCTTCTCGAGTGTACTTCAGGCTGTGAAATAGACTTTTTTCGAGCACGCGAGCGGCACAAACCTGCGCGGAAGCGCAAGCGCAGCAGCCGCGACGGGCGCGCGGGCCTCACGCTTCAGCTTTCCGCTTACGCCATGCCAGCACTTATGAAATCAAGTGAATTTGTCAAGGTGCGACATACTTCTGCGTAATTGAAAAGCGTCATTAATATTTTGCTCACGCCATTATGCCATACGGTATAAATTAACTATGAAGGTACAACTCAGTTTCCCAGGAGCGGTATATGCAATGCGCGGATGAATTTGGAATCAAACTCGGGACCGCCGCCGAGCGGAAGGTGAAGTTCTTATATTTAAAGAGTACGGGAGAAAATATAGTCGTAATTTTAGTAAAATAAGGTGTACATTCATTAGACAAAGAGCCCGTCGCTTGCACTATAGCTAAAGAACGAGAAGCTTCGTTGACACTAACTGCATGTGTCCCGCTTTATAAACGCCGGTTGTGTTTTCGCGTGTTGGCTCACAGGTGACCGTGCCGTAGATATGTATAGGACTCTCGAGCAACATTAGATGGAACACTGAAATTACCTTTGAAAGGCCATAGCGGCTAAAGGCCTTTGGCAAGCGCCAAATGTCATACACCAATGAGCGGGAAGGCAGTTCAATACGTCACATTTATATCACTACGTAACAAGTAATCGTCAATTGGATAAACATGCATTCGGTCTTCCAGCTAATATTGCTCACGATAAAAGTACGTCTTGCCAATATCAGCACACGATAACGCGCATGCCGCTTAACTGCTACATCGGCTATAAAGCTGCTTGGTCATTCCTTTCACACTTCATGTGTAGAGATACATCCAGATGCGTTCGGATATGTGTAGTATTTACGATGTAAGAATAGTGAACATGCGTCGACGTGTTCTTTTCGTTTGGTGCTCCCGCCTCGCCAAAGAGCAGCGGGCGACCGAACAGTCGGCTCGCTCGACGCACACACTTTTCTCGTAATGCACCGCGCATCCGCGGGGCGTTTTGTGATTGCTTGAAAATGGTCGATGAGCTGCTCCAAGTGCTCCCAGATGCAAAATTACCGGCTCCAAATTTCCCCAAGATGGAAATGTTTGCTTCTCCAAAGTGCTACAAAATGAAAAGCTTGCTGCTCCAAAAGTTGCTCCAAATTAGATGTCCTCGGTAGCATCACTGTAAATCTCTTCTGCAAAAGGTTGGAAAGCCTAGGTAGACTGCATTTGCTATTCTCTGCTTCCCTTATCTTGAAGTTGTCAATCCAGCCAAGCCATGCAATCTGCTGACCTTCTGTTGCCTAAAATAAAAACATCGACAGCTCGGCAAACGATTTTGGTGCTGCGTATCATCACTGTACTAGGAAACTTATTTGATAGGCCGCATAACTTATTTCCTAAAAAATTCACATCGTTTCCTTCATGCTGCCCCCAGCTGCAGAACAGTGCCCGCTTTGAAAGGCAGCGACCAAAAACTAGCTTTGCGTGGATAAAAAAGAAAAAAAAAACGAGACGCATTTGTGCGTGCTAGTCGCCTAACCAGAGGAGTTACAGGTGAAGAGTTTTGGTACAATTACGACAAGACGACTTGAAAACATGAACAAAAGCAGCTTGTTTTTTCAGCAAAACATCTCCAACGATAAATGCCCCACCAATTAGATTAATTATATTTCTACACGTTATTCTAGTGATTTACGATCGCAATTACAAGCAGGTTTTGTTGGAAACTAGCAAGAGCAGTTTCGCGTGTCGTGTCAGGTGACATGCATAATCTCCATTACAAGGGTGGACTTTTTAACAATAATCAGTGGCTGCATTAGGAACAATATCACGCGTTGTTGCCAGATGCGGGTTTGTCTTCGGTGGAGCTCAAAGATGTAATTGTAGAAACACAGCGACTTTGTCAGTAACGGTATGCGTCATATGTCCGCAGGTGACAATGGTGTGGCGTAATGCATGTCTTCATTTTCGATCCTAACGAACATTTCAGTCTCCACCACCGAGGAATTCATTCTAAAAGAAAGCGAGTCTTCCATGTCTGTTGGCTGCTGTTGAGCTCTGCGCGTGCATCTTCTTTAATGTGAAGGTTTTGTGAACGTTTCGTGCGTAAATGTTCAACGTTCACTTCGAGAAATATTTTCTTGTTTTATCCGCTCCAGGCCTGAAGAGATTTTCTTTTGACATGGAGTTTATGTGGGGCAGGCCACCAAACAAGTACTTCAGGCTTTGCTGGCTTGTCGTCTGCCCAGCTGTAATGATGGTAAGCTAAACCACAACGTATTTTAGATCGTACGCGGAAAAAGAATGTCCGAATTAACCGAATTCCGAATGATGGAAAGTGTCAAGAAAACAATAAAAAATAAACAACGTACAATAAGCCAATTACATCCACGCATTTTCATTTTCTGTATGGATACGTAACTCCAGTGCTTAATTTGCATAGAGCAGCGTAAAAGCCGCAGTTTTCGTCATTCGCGTCTTCGTTAATTTACAGTGTGACCGCAGCTGAAGACTCCTGTGTCTTCAGCCGAAACGTGCTCTGAGCCCATGCCTTGATATGTGCGGACACCACCACGCTCACGTGACGATAACTTTTTTTTTTGCCTTGAATATGGCCGGCCACTAACTGATCGTTCGGTCATCGTCGTAATGTAGCAAGCGAGTTCCATGACAGCATGCGGACCGCGGCTGAAGCTCTTCCCCTTCAGCTGCTTCCACCATGTTTGATATCTTTAACATTGCGCTCGCAATGCCGGAAATCAAAACGAAGGTACTTAGTGCAGTATCCGCTGTGGACGAAACCGTGGTCGCTAAAACACGACCATAGCTTCAACGGAGTTCTGAAGGCATGCGCGCAGCGTACGTCCAGGCTCGAAACGAAACTGCTGAGCACCGCATCTGCTGCTGAATATAACCAGGCTCGCTAATGCAATAATGATTATTATTGCATCCATACATCCATATAGTTGCAACGTAGAATTAAGAGATACGTAAACAGCGCCAATCCTATTAACGTGTCTCTTCTGTGTTTGTTGCTTTGCGATTAAGATGCACAAGTTGAACTACCACCAACTAGCACAAGTTTCTGCATTTAATACCCATGATCACACGATGGATTCGGCCCATGAAACTTCAGGACATACATTGCTTCTTGACTGCGAAGGATGACTAGTACTGGCTCTGGCGTAGTTCAAGCTTAGAAATAATAATGCGCTGCATCAAAGTGCCCATTTACTCTGCCTCAGGGGTGGATAAATCTATCGCAGGTGCCTAATTTAATCTCACTCTATATGCCGTTTTGAAGTCTGCGATAATCATGCGCAAGGTCTGAGACGTATTGCACTCATGTTTTCTCACATGTGCATAAGTAGAGGCGCAGCTCGTCTCTTTGCATCGACTACAGCTTCAGCGATTCACCGGCACATTGACAACACTAGCGTGCAATTTGCAAGTATATAAACGTCGAATACGCGCATATATCTGCATACATGTGGCTGGGCGATCGATGCTTGTAATAACATGTTAAAGGGTAGTGCTTACGTTAACTTTTGAACTTGCTGTAGGATGTGCTCATTTCGTTGCTGGTAGATCTTATGCGGAATCTTCCCGTTCGCGCTATACTCGCAGCTTTCACATTCCTATAGTCGGATACAACTTGGAAGTCAGCGGCATTTCCTCCTCAAATGCGGATGAACACAAGCCTGCACCAATGGACGCGCACTCGGGTGAGACGTCATGAGCGGGACGGCCGGTGGCTCCGCCTTCGGAGAACGTCGGCGCGTGCATGAGCGGGACTATTTATTTAGTCGCGGAGGCGATTGGCTGCCGCGCTTCGGTCGTCTGGGCGGCGTCTCTCCTGACTTCTTAAGTTGTATCCCACTATAAAGACATTCCTATATTGTACTGTGCTGGCCGCTTCGAAATTTCTGAGCTTCCCTCGTGTGGTATAGATCAGATTGTTTTTACTATCGCACACACGTTTTAGAGCAAGCATACATAATCTTTACCCCAGTTCTCTTCTGTCGGCGAGGACAGCTAAGGTGCTGCGGAATGGTTACGTCATAGATGATGGGGAGCGAACACTGACGGCCACCATGTGATAACAGGGTGGATGCTAGCGTAGTCGTCCGTTCCACGTAATCAGCAGCCCCCCAGCGAAGATAGCTGCGCCCTGCAAGCGATGTTAATTGTGGTCTATATGCAGGCGACGTACATTGACCGCATGCTGACGTACACCCCGCCCGTATACGACGGCTCGCAGTACCCGGGCGAGTACGAGGCGCTGGCCTGGATCATCGGCTGCACTGGGCTGCTGCAGGTGCCCATCGGTGCCTTCGCATGCGTCCTCGAAAATGTCAGGGTGAGCGTGCACTTGTTCTTGAAGTCGTAAGTCAACCGGGCGCGAGCTTTCTGCACCGTATAGACGAGCGTTCTGCCATCATTACGAACGCCATTTTATTCGACTACTCGTGGGTCGTCCTGGTTGTCGAGTAATGTGGCGAACCGCGACGATGCTAACGCGTTTTTCCAAACTCATGCAAAACAATATAGCCCGACACGACGCCCACGACTGCTGCGGCTTATTCCTGTACGGTGCCAGAAATATATTTTTGAAGAGAAATTAATGAAGTCACGGATTATTTTGTTTCTTTAAATCATATCTACCTTCATTACGTGCGCGTGAAGTAATGTAGGCGGCTCCATAATTATGCGCATATTTTACTTTTCGACAGGACTTAGTTGGCTTTCCTGGTTTTGGGATGTGAATCCCCCCCCCCCCAAAAAAAAAAAAGAAAATAAATACTTTGCTTTCCATTGATACTGTTCGCGCATCCGCACTCTAAGAAGGTTCATTGGTGAGATGGCCTATGTGAGATTTCCTTTTCTTTCCGCCGTGGCGGTCTAGTGCTTATGGTGCTCTAATGCTGACGGGAAGGTCGCGGAATCGAATCCCGGCCACGGCGGCCGCATCTTCCTGGAGGTGAAATGCTAGAATCCCGTCTACGTAGGTTTAGGTGCACGTTGAAGAGCCGCATGTGCTCGAAATGTAAAAATTTAATGATTGTGAAGTTTCACGTCCCAAAACCACGATATGATTATGAGCGATGCCGTAGTGGAGGGCTCCGGAAATTTTGACCATCTGGTGTTCTTTAAGGTGCACTGACATCACACAGTACACGGCCCTCTGGCATTTCGCCTTTATCGAAATGCGACCGCCGCGGCCGGATCGAACCCGCGACCTTCAGGTCAGTAGCCGAGCACCGAAATCGCTACACCACCGCGGCGGACACTCCAAATTTCCGGATCCCTCCACTACGGCGTCCCTCATAATCATATCGTGGTTTTGGGACGTAAATTTATTGTTATTATAGTGAGATGTCTTTTTATTTTAGCCCCGCCACGGTGGTCTAGTGGATATGGCACTCGACTGCTGACCAGAAGGTCGCGGGATCGAATCCTGGCCGCGGCGGCTGCATTTTCGATGGAGGTCCATGTACTTAGATTTAGGTGCACGTTAAAGAACCCTAGGTGGTTGAAATCAGAGCGACATATGAATGCGTACCCTGCGAAAACGGGTGTCAAAGCCTCTGAAGAAGCGAGTTCTGTGCGCGCACATATAAAAGACTAGTCAAAACGTGAGACAGACGGCGATAGAAAACACACGGTAAATGGGATAGTAGTGTTTAATGGCGCATAATGGCGGCTTGGTTAGACAGCGCGAACACTGTCTGGTATATTGTTGATATGACAGTTTGCAGCAGTTAGCAATCGCTGTATACTGCTTAAAACGTGTGAAGAATAAAAATACAACATTTACTGGCAAAATGCGCCAGGAACGTGGAAGTTATGCGAAGTGGTCAATATACCATCAATAGAAAAATCGTAACTGCTCGTATAACATTGCATAGGCTAACTCACTGCATGAGAGAAGAAAGGTACGGACATTTCAACCACTGCTTCAAGCCATGTGCTTTAATATGCATATAGCGTGAGCAAGGTGCATAGGGAACCCAAGCTCAAGTTTACAGTGCGAAGCGAAGACAGGGCCGCGCTGCGGCTCTGGAGAGAAGCTCTGGCGAAACTGGGGGCAGGCGCAGCCGACTCAGCCCGTTTGTCGGCAGCGGGACAACGCGCGCGTTGCTTAGTGCATGCGGGGAACTGGGGCGCCGTGCCGACAGCTTGGCACGCTGAACCGAGAGGCTTGCTGTGAGAAGCTGCATTTGCTGTGTGTTGCTGTGTCGTGGGCTCCCACAACAGTGCAGACAAGACTAAGGCACGCGATCCACTTGTGAAACTGTATCGGTTCCCGGGCAGGTCGGTGCTGTGCCATGAGCACGGACACCACACAATGGACAAGCCTAGTCCCTAAGGCGCTTCACCCCTAAAAGCGCAAACTTTACATGCTAGACAAAGACAAAGCACAAGCGCTTGTCCTTCGAATTTTTTTACAGCGAAGTTGTATAGGGAACCCAAGCTCAAGTTTACGGCGCGACGACAGCACCGCGCTGCGGCTCTGGAGAGAAGCTCTGGCGAAACTGGGGGCAGGCGCAGCCGACTTGGCCTCTTTGTCGGCAGCGGGAACACACGCACGCGCGTGCTTCTCAGTCGGTGCGGGGAACTGGGGCGCCGTGCCGACAGCTTGGCACGCTGAACCGAGAGTCTTGCTGTGCGAAGTCGCATTTCCGCGTTGGCAGAAGCGACCCCGCGGAAGCGGAAGCGAGGTCTGAAGGATTGCTGTGTCGTGGCCTGCCACAACAGCGCAGACAACACCAAGGCACGCGATTCACGTGTGAAATTCTATCGGTTCCCGGGCATGTCGCACGAGAAATAAAGGCGACAAGCATGGATCACCGCAGAAAGAAAAATCAAGTATGTGCTAGCTGACAGCGCTGTCTCGCCTTCTGTTTTGGCTGTCTCAGTTCATCGGTTTCGTTCGTTTCGACTACCTGTATCGGTACGTAACGCGGCGCATGCACGCAACGACTACAGCAATGATTACTCGCTGTCTTCTCGCATTGTGAAAGTCCAGTTACGGTTGTCGGTGAAACAACTTTGTGTTTTGATTCCCCGTGTTCGTGAGACCTATCCGTCGTTGTTGGACGTTCACACTCGCGTTATACCGTTAGCATTGCGCGGTTGGTTGAATTGAACTAAACTCGGCACATTGTCAAAAGTTCGGCGCCTGCAATTTACGCGTCGGAAAGGCTGCCTTATCACGCCGCAAGGGACGCCTGTGCATTTTCTGGAAACTTTGACATCGTTTTGCGGGTTTGCTTTGTTTTTGTCACTTTATTGGGGTGACATATATTTAAGCCGCTAAATATAACTGGCACTGAATACATGCTTTGCAACTGCCACCTTGCAGTAGCGACCTTCTGACTTAGTGCGATTTTCTAGCCGGGTTCGCGCAGCAGGGTTTTTACGCCTGTAAAGTAGGTATCCTCATAAGAAGAGATAGCAAGAATGACGCGAGAGCCGAAAAAACGAGGTGAGCAGTTCACCTTGCTTCACAGTGGTTAAAGCTCAGCTAGCTGCCTCGCGTCTTAATCGGCGGGTGATGCTCCAGCGGCACGGATGACGACTCTAACCTTCTCAAGAAAAAGTGCCATGGCCGTATAATTTCTTTTCTTCGCACGCCGCAAACGTTTGTTCACGAAAGTACACGGCTGTTAATGCAAGCACTCCATACTAAAACAACAATCATATGATTCATAATTCACAAAGCAGAACATCAATAGCGTGCACGGCTTCATTTCGGAGTGCATGTGGACCATTACGTATCTTTAACATGACACAATGAGACATACCTCGAAATGAAGCCGTGCGCGCTATCGATGTTCTGTTTTGTGGATTACTTATCTTGACAGAATGAGACATACCTCGAGGTATACATCCTACAAGGTGTAATCGCGACTTGGGAAATGCATTTCGCTTTGAGTCGGGCATCGTTGTCGTCGATCGTCTGCTCTTCGCCGAAAACGTGATTGACGAGCCTCTCTCCTTTTATCAAGTTCCCTCTTCGGAAGTGCCTGTCCAACTTGAAGATCTTTTTGAAGCCGCACTGCAGGCGGTACATTGTGAGGCCCAAAGTGCACCGCGAGAGCTCTGCACGTGCGCGGAAGCGAGCGGCAGCGCATTGAAGAGAAGGGAAAACGCGCGTTGTTTGCACCCAGTTTCTATTTTTCTGCCAGAGATGGCGCTGCCTGCCAAGAGTAGCAGCGCCACTAAGCGATGCTTGGAGAGCCTTTGGGTTACGAGGGTTGCATGCGACTCAGCACGCAACCATATCGTAAGCATGCAGTGTACTGTTTGTGCGCAGTACCCTGCGCGAGCCTTCCAGCCGGAGTACCACTGGGAACCGAACACGCCGAACCGAGTAAACGCCTACTTCGAGGAGCTCGAGGAACAGGGCGACTCGAGCGCCGATGTACAGGGCGTCCTGTACGAGGCAACGGAGGCGCTCGAGGTGTCCATCGATCTCGACGAGCCCCTGGTGTTCAAGCCTGAAATGGATGCTTCGACGTAGTGTTGCGACGAGGGCAGCGAAACCAGTGGCCGGCATTACAGTGCTGTTCACGATTATTTATAACGCTCACGCTCATATGATCGCTTGGTGAACGAGCACAACCTGAATAAAACGATTCGTTTCCATTGTGCTAACTTGAGTGCATACATTGGTTGCGTTAATTACGAGTGATTTCACTGCGCTTACTTCCAAAGTGACAGCGGAATGGTGCTCCTGCCGAAAGCATTTTAACACGAAAGTGTTCTTTCCCAGGGTCCACCAAGACTTCACTGACGTATTTCCGTCACGGATATGACGGTGTAAAATGTACACTAACGGATGACAGAGAATACGCTATAAGAAAAAGTTCCGTTGGCCGGGAATCGAACCCGCGACCCTTCGCTCCACAAAGCGCGGCGCTAAACGACTCGGCCACAGAGCGTACGTTCTCCACCATACTAACTGCGAGCTATTTATGCTCGCAGTGCCATAGTGCCACCGAGCTCAGAGCTCGGTGGCTCTTCAGCGTGTTCTCTTTATCACTAGCGAGATGGCGCGAAGGCCGCACTTTAAAGTCGTTGCCACGCACGTCGCCGTGCGCGCGCCTCCTACCTAGATACACCATCTGTACTTTGCCCTACAGGGTGTGGTCGCCCGTGCGCGTGCGCTTATCTCGTGCCGGAGGTGGTTTGTACGCCTCTTGCTTTCACCGCAAAGTTTTCTTTGAACTTAAAGGGCGCACAAAGGTTACTTTGTTGCTGCTGCAGCCGCGTTTGCGAAAGGAGCGCGCTGCTCAAACATGAAGTAAAAACTGACAGTCGCTAGTTCGTGCTAGTCTTATGTATATACCTATGCGTTCGTTCCGTGCGCCCTTGTGTTTGAACAACGCGCTTTAAGTGTCGAACTGTGACAGTTGTTAATTCGGGCTCGTCGTGTGTGTGTTCTTTTGGTGCGTCCTTGTACTTCAGCAGCGCGTTGCAACGGTTAACAAGAGTTGCGAAGTGGGCTTGTAGGTAAGTCATGAGGAATTTTGGTTGCAGCGCGAACTTAACACAACGACACAAGAAGGAAGACGACACACCCAGCGCTGCTAGCAACAAGGATTGAAGGAAAGGAAAAAAAAGAAACGTGGCTGATCCCTCCGTCATAGGAATCGGTGTTTGCTGCACGTCTGTTGCCTATTTCATTTTAGTGGACCAGCTGTGAGCAGTGGGATTTGCCCGATTTCAGTGGCACATACCCGTTCATGATTATAGTTTTTTGTACACATTTGTACACACCAGAGTTTTTACGGCCGGATTGAACAGCTTTGCTGTTGAAAGGCCATTGCGCCCGTTTCTTTCTCTGCCTTGTTCGACTTATATTTTGCTTACTGCTATAATTCTCACCAGGAGTCAAGGAACTTACGAAGGAGAGAACGTTACGCGCGCATTCAAATATTTTCATTTTCATGTTCAATAACATACCGCACCGAACAAATTCTCAATAGGCTGAAGTTTGATGTAATTAGGTGTAAATTTTCCCGCTCAAGTTGATTCATGCGCGAGCTATTTCAGTCCAAGCGCCAGTGAATTTAATTCTGGTGCCACGCATTTAATTACAGTGCTAAAGAAATTAATCTGTGTGCCATGTATTTAATGCAAGGTAAAGAGCACTTGAGGAGGTGTCCAAGTAAGTTCAAAATAACGACGAAATGTTACGACATCGCGTTAACCAGGCATATCTGAATAGCTTTTATTATTGAAGTTACGATGCCATGTGACGCCCAGAAAAATCCCTTTCCTTGCCATATACCCGAATCTTGGAAATAATGCACTCATGTCCACGTTAGGCGCGCCCGAAGCTTCGCCAGGGCGAAGTGCGGAACACCAGCCGTACGAATGGCGACCATCATGAAAGGCGCAAACATAAACATTATGGAGTGCATGTCCGCAGGGGGGCTAATTCTCTCGAAAGCAGTGGCTAGTATTCAGTGAATTTATTGCTGGGGTCCCGAAGAGCATATCGCTGTCACAAAATGCTGAAAAATAAGTTTTCCGCCGAGGCATCCTTGGGTCTATCACGGGCCTCCCGAATGTTACGAGTATACAAAAACTACAAGTTCTCACGCCCGTGCCACCCCTTGACGATATTCTCAGAAATGCACAGACATCACTATATAACCGCTTGCACCTCATCATACAGGGGCAGGGCACCATGCTTTGGGACACCCGACGTGTCCGTATGGAACCCCCAGACACTGCTAGTGAAGACACCACCCTTGACTTTTCTCACCTGTGCCACTCTTAGACATGCGCACCTCTCGCAATCGGAGCCTCTGCGACCAGATAGCGGCTCTCTCATCGACTTAATCTGAATACCACCAATGCCATATTTACGACGCCGCCCTTCATGGACGAAGCCTGGCCTCAACATGGTACAAACCATCGACCAGTGAAGCCAAGCGCTACATATGCAGAATGGACTACGCCACGCCTGCACAAGCCGAGCTTTTTCTTTTGGCCATCTCGACCGCCCTGCACGCAAACATAGCGCCATCCACCATCTTCACTGGGCCATTTGAAGCATTAAAGGACATAGAGAATTCAAATACAGAAGATATCACAGCTTGTACGCAAGGTTTCCTGCACAAACACAAGAACGGCTTTGACAGTAGAGCCGCCTGGTCACGTTGGGATTCAGGGGGGACGAACGAGGTGACACATTCTTGGCACCTGAAATAATGGAGTTCTACCTTACCGTCTCCAACCTCTCCTACGTGGATCTCTTGATCTCGGCAGCCACCCGTACGCCAATTTGCCATCGACCGCACACTCTGAAATGGCACGACAGCGACGCTTCCTCAAGTACATTAACCGGGAGAGACTTCAAGATGTGACCCATGCTCGCAACTTTAAGAACCTCGCCCTCAGCCGATCCCAGACATATTCATTAACAAACTACTTGCAAACACAGCCACTACCCCACACATGGTTCATAAATGGCAGCCTCTTGCTTACTGGAAGAGGGGCATGGACACCTCTGCCCCCTGCATATGTACCTTTTGCCACTCTTCATGCATAGCCAACATGAAGCACCTCATTTTACACTGTCCTGCCCTACATCTTCATCGAAGGAACAACGTCATTTTTCTAAATCCAGACTTGGAGCGGTACAAAAGGGCATACTCGAGCACCCCCATGAGCTTGTCACGTTAGCCCACTTCGGACTTAGTAGCGGCTTTCCGCGCGTGATTTAGTGTATGCCAACCACCCCTCCCCCTCCTCTAGCTCCACATCAGTAATATGCGGTCCTCCCTTTCCCTAACAGTATAATCTATCTATCTATCTATCTATCTATCTATCTATCTATCTATCTATCTATCTATCTATCTATCTATCTATCTATCTATCTATCTATCCATCTATCTATCCATCTATCTACTTTTCGTGACACGGGAGCATTTTCAAACAAATATTCTTCGCATTTTTCATTTTTCATTTATTCAATCTCATTTAATGTACTCCATCGAGTCATGGGCATCGATCTTCATAACGTACCTAAAGCCTATTCGGCGCCTACAAAAACGAGCTTTCCGAACCATTAATTTCTCTAGCAAGCATCTATGAGACTGTCAAAAAGTGATTGAGGATGATTATTACAAGTACTGAGTACGGAACAGTCTAGTTCAATGTTATGCAGTTCCTGTGGTATGACACACGGTGGAAAACTGCACAACTAGATGTTTGCACATACGAAGCTTCACATACGTGGCTGGTCGAGCATGATAAAAGGGCGAGGTTGATGGCGCTGCTGCTGATCAATGCTGCCATTGTTGTCCAGAGGGGGGTGCAAGGGGGGGGGGGGGGGGGGCAGCCGCACCCTCTTAAAATTCCGAATAATATTTTTCTGTGCAGGAGCAATAAACTACAAACATGCACACTCAAGTCCCTCAAATTTGTGTGAAATTGTCTTAAGTATTGCCAGCCAACTTTATACGTTACACACCATTGACTAATTTCTTGCGAATAAAGAAACACTCGCCGAAGTTGCAACGAAAAAAAGGAATTTATGATGTTTCGAGACCACTACGGGTCTCTTGTTCACATACGCCAAAGTTGCAACGAAAAAAAGAATTTATGACGTTTCGAGACCACTATGGGTCTCTTGTTAACATACATGTATATGACGTTTCGAGACCCGAGTGTTTGTTAATTCACAAGAAATGTATGCCCCTCGCCAGGCGGTGTTCCGTCGAACCCTGGACTTTTGACTAATCTTGCCGGTCATGACACGGAAGTGAAAGAAAGACTGTGCAGATGCACCCCCTGCAAAAAGTTCTGCAGAAGCCCTTGAATTCAGTGTAGCCATTCGCAGTAAAATGGGTCCTTTGAAGCACATCTCCCTCCGCAATTCACATGAATGAGGACCTAGTGCAATACTGCGCAACTAATAATGAAACATGTGCTACTACTTAGTTACATGCATTACTTTTTCCGTGATGAAACGACACCAAAAATGTCACTGTCTGGGGCAACTTGCTAGCACTAGCGTGGTTCAGGGGTGCAATAGTTTACTCCCATGTAGCACTCCAAGTGTCAATTCTGTTACAAGCTAGATATCTTTTTATAATTATTAAGGTGGTAGGCCACTCAAAAAAATTTTAAGAGCAGCCAGCATTGAAATAACTTTCTTCAAAAACAGGCATGTCTTATTTCACTTACCCAGCCATTTATAGTGCAAAATATTGATTATTTATGTAATGGGAGCTAATTTTTGTCAGAAACTGCATTAAAAGTGGTAGTCACGCCAGCAGTGATAAGTGACTAAGGGGTGGCTTAATTCAGGAAATCTTTGGCATTTGTGTAACTAAAGGTTGGAACTATGCGATGAACTAGGATAAATGCTATGCAGTAAGTACATCACGGGAGTAATGTTAAAAAAAGCCCAAACGACGGGAACAAAGAGCCAATTTTGACTGAACCTGTTTGCAAAATCAGCTGTGAATTCAAAAATGTTCCACCGATTTCTTTTATTCTAGTTCATTGCACAGATATAGATGTTATAAATTAATATACAAAATTTTAGTTCAATGTACACACTGAGAAAAAAGTTATGACAGTTCGGGTCACATGATTTGGAGCAAATTCTTTTTTTGAGAAAAACGTAAGCAAAGATTTCAGAGCTTGCAAAAGGTGTCAGTGTGATGGGATTCTCGAGAATGAACAAGAGACAAGAGTACGTTGCGTCGAAGACAGTAACGTTCTCCAGAAAAAGGCGAGGCTGTTTTCCGTTTTTTTTTCCGCTTTATGGAGAAACTCACGAACATAACACACACAACATCGAACACTAATAGTAAGACGACACTTTACAACCTATGAAACCAAAGAAGACATATGAACAAGTTTAGTCCTAGCGTGATCGAAACAGTCTCACCGGTGAGTTCTATGCGCCGACGCGGGACTCGTCGACGTGGAAAATATGTCCGCGCGGGACTACCGTTGTCGTCGGAGTTCGGTGAAGAGCAGGGCACCGCTCACGTGGATGCCTAGACGGAGATGGCGTGGAACGAAGACCGTGGACGCCCAAGTCACGCAGTCTTCTACACGAACGTGTGGATAAGGGACCGCAACCAAACACTCGGGCCTACACCCGACGGTGTTACTGGTGGCTGCGGTAGCTCCCGGCTGGCTCCATGGACTCGCCGTCGAAGTTGAGGCCAAGTGAAGCAGGCCACTCCGACCCTTGAGCTCTGCCAGGCACTCGGGACTACACCCGACCGTGACGCTGACGACCAGCCTCCACGTTCCTTCCCCTCGATCGAACACTGCCGTTGCAGCTGCCTCGCACACCACGCGCACGCTTCTCGCGCCCACCTTCAGCTACGTCATTCGGCCCGCCAATTCTTTTCCACTCGTAGCCTCGTGGCACAACCCATCGTCATCTTCGTCTTCGCGCAAGTCTTGCCGCTGCGCTTCTTCCCGTGTCGCTCTGTCCATGTCGGCTCCGTCACACCACACACAATATTCGCGCACTTACAATATTCACGCACTTCTCCCATCACAGTCAGAAACTTAACATAAGGGTCTAAAATGCACCAGATTTATAGGTGGGCCCTTCTTCAGAAGCGTTGTAGTCTCTTTTTGTTCGGGTGGCTGCTCGTCTTTTCTTCCTGGCCTGTCTGGTCCCATCCGCTGACTTGTGTTTAGCATTCTGTATGAGCTGGTGATCCCTGGCGATGCAAGCTTTCGCCATGTAGTACCCTGGTTCTATGCCAGCTTGCCTCAGGATATCTAGGGTGCTTACACTGCCATTATTAAAGTGTGCCACAGCATCATGCAAGGCAAACATTATTGTAGGCAAGCTTACGTAGACCTCTTTGGGAGCCCGCTGCCATATTAGACCATTGAAGCACTCATTTGCATTTTGTGTCTTTCCATGCAGGCACTTCATTAGAAGTTCATCAGAGCACAAATCATTCTACACAGTTTTATTTCTGTTGAGTACAACATTCGGAAGTCCTCCTTTGTGCACATACTTCCCTTGGCCGAGTGCTTCGACCCTTCTGTACCCGCACCAGCTGTTCAGTCCAAGTGGGCACAGGCCATGTCTCGGGTACTTGTAGGTAGAGCTGCAATAAAAAAGACTGGCAAGGGTAGCCTGTTTCATTGCAGAAAGGTTCCCCACATTAGCCCTTATAGCGATGCCGTAGTAGTTTTGCAGGCGGTCAATGAGGCCATCAGTGAGCTTTCTCTTACCACCGAGTCCGCGCACTGTGTTCTTCAGTTTTCTGAGGCGGCAGCCAACGCGCTTCTGGACATGCCCAATGCATTCGAGTTTCTGTATACTGTCCTTTCCATACATGTCTTTCACAGCGGCATAGCTCTTAGAATCACCATCATCGTAGTATTGCAGGCACTTCAATCCTCTTTTTGGTTGCGACCTCTCAAATATTCCGTATAGACCAACCGTCTCCATACTTCCAGCACTTCCTTCATGGTTTGCTTGACCGGAAGTGTAGTTTGCCTTCCATTCCTGATACGAAGCACTTTCTGGCCGCAGCTTGCTTTTGGTTTTGCAACACTTACACGTGCTAGAAAGGGCCTCAACATCTATCACTTTTCCCATGTCAACAGATATCACAGACACACATCCGTTCAAAGATGAATGGCCACGACGAACTTCCACAGCAGGATCAGCCATCGACTTCGACGCCACTTCTCCTGCCGCTGTAGAAAGCCGAGACGATAAGTTGTCGTAGGCGGAGTGACGCGGAGGAGCAGGCATGTTCATGACTTTGGAAAACGTTTTCGCGTCTGCGTGCCCTTTTACTAATTGGCGCATCGCGTAAACTAGACGAACATTATTCTCATTAGCACGCCCCACCTTTTTCGACGTATCGAATGGAAGCTCGAACCCACAGTCAGTACACACGACCGCACAAGTTGAGCATATCCCTTGGTGAGACCGTTCCTCGAGCTTCTCTGTTGTGTTCAGGCGCTCACAACATGCCAGCGAGGAAAACACTGAAGAAAGAATGCCAATGTCCACCATCGTGTTCCCTTGGAGCGTAGCTGTATCGGAGCCTCGTACGCCTGGGTTATGTCCCCAAGCTTCATCGCGGTCGCCGAAACACCCGCGCCTGTGTCAGAAGGCAGCCTCGTGGTCATGTAGCGATTTCCAGAAAACTTGCGCTTCCTCTTCCTGTGTGTTCTGCACTTAGCCGTGCTGGTAGGAATATGGTCCAGGTTGCCTAAGCATACAGTCCTAGCAGCGTTGACACGTGGAACAAATGCAGAACGAAGCCTGACGTAGCCTGACCAAGGTAAACAGCAAAAATTCCACCAGCATCATGCGTCCCCCTTGTGGAGTTTTTAGATTTAAAAACAATTAGAAACACGTTATATTTATTGACATCCTCTTATGTAACAGTCAAAATAAAATTCATAAGGTATTGGAAATATCATTAATATAGACGAAACAACACTTACTTTGTAAACCAACACAATCTGGTTTTGGTTTCGCTATACGAGCATGGGGTATGGAAAACTTGCTGTAACTCGAAAACTAATGATGATAGGAGGATAATTTTTGTTGCAACATATTTTTGAATGTTTGGGCGTGTACTAAAAACAAAAAGCTAAAATCGATCTCAAGAAAAAAATTCGACTCTTGAAGGTGGCCTACCATGCATGAGCTCATGCTTCCTGCTTGACCAAACACTTTGAAGGAGTGCTTATTTGCCTGCATCCCCAGCTAATAAACTGCTTAGCAATGTTTCACCTATGCAGTAAAAATCGGAGAATGACCGCTCACCAATCAGTGACTGCAACATTGCACCCCAGTAACTGACCAAACCGTGCACAAATGCGACTCACATGCGACTCATGTATGTTAACCGTGCCTCTCACCTCGTGCACTTGTATCATTTGATTGATGTCATCCTTGAAATAAGCGGCTATTAAGGGTATTATTCCTGTTCCAGCATCACTCTTTCCGAGGCTCATTTCTGCTTGACTTATCTTCAATGTCCACTCTACAATAGCGTCATTTCCAGTGTTTGACCGAAAGAATGACGTCAGCAGCAGCACAACATCATTTGGAACGTTACTTAATTCCATGAAGTTGCACCCCTGTAAGTCTCAAAAAATTCAACACATCATAAAACGCAATTCATGTAACCACAGGGGATTCTTACAAATAGGGTAACCGAGAGCTGGTCGCATTAGTATATCACTAGAATACATGTACAAACATGAGCCTGTTGTATTTTTATCTTAGCACATGCCAACCAACTGCGTAAACATGGTTTTTCTAGATCGTGTTAAGCAAATTGAATGCTTGAAAGTTTATTAACATGTCAATACCTCAGCATGTTACAACTGTCTTTTCTTTTCTCTCATCTGCACTTTTACAAGTTGTCAGCTTCCTATATGAAAGCCATTTCCATTCGAGCATCACTGAACAACTCATGCGCTACAAAGCAGGTTTACAAATAACTTTTGGGTTTGCTCAACTTATATTCTGGTATTATTTAGTCCCAAAATGCTCACTCTATGCCTTTAAGCTTCCAAATCCATCATACATTAAGCATGCTTCAGTTAAGTTACATAGCCATATTGATATGTACATCACTTTGCGTGCACCACATCAGGATGCTAATTATGCCCTTTGTTTTACGTGTATTTCATCGTAAAGTCTTGTCTGCACAAAATGTTGTTTATATACTCTCTGGAACATCTGAAATTCTGCAGTTTACCATAAAATACCGAGAAAGCGGCCCCTTCTCCTTTTTGGCAGACTTGAAGTATGCGCCAATGACGGAGCCAGCGCACCCGCCATCCCCCTCTAGCCTTTTTTTATAACCTGTTCTCTGCTACAAAACCCTGTAGCAGCTTTTCTCAGGAACCCAAGCTCTGAGTCTTCAGATATGTGGACGATTTTTTAGTAGTCGTATAGTGTGTAAATAAATATACTTTTGCACTCGTTTCTTTCCTCCTTTGAAATAATGTTTGCGATATGAAAAAATGAGGCGCTCGTTTTTGTAGCCGTTTTGTACTTGTAGGTCCTTGAGCTGTAGCTATCTACAATTAAAACTCTAACGAAACAATTTTACGAATTTCCGTGTCTAAGGAAGAAATTTCCATTCCCCGGCAGGTACCCATAGGGTTCAAGGTTGTCATCAACCCGAATTAACGAAAGTAACTTGGCAACTTGGCACCAAATCCGATTTAGTGAAGCTTTTTTTAAATAAATAAGCAAAAAACAAACAGTGATCTCCTTCGAATTATCCCACAGATCAGGTTTTCTTTGAGAATGCACTCTAAAGCTACCACAGTGAAGTATTTAGCCACTTTAATAACAATGTTTTATTTTGAGGAGGCTGCATGCAGTGCCCGTGCACAGAACGGACTCAGCAGTCGGCAGCGCAATTACGTACCAGATGGCGCTAGGCGTGGCAGCGGTTTATTGTCCCTGTTTATGATCCAACAAGAGCACTACGGTTGCTTTCAATATTTCATAATTTGTGTGACAGAAGGCACTGAATGTCTTCTCGTAACTCTCTTGCTCAGCTGGCTTACGCAATCACTGCTATTCTCAACATCTTTGCATATCGGCAGCCTTTCATAGATTCACGTGTCCGTCTACCTGGTCTGCATCACCTAGATGTGGAAGGCTTATGTTTGGGCAATGCTCATGAATTTTACACATGCACATGCGTGAGCTAGCGGCAAATTCAATGTCATGGTAGCCTTTAGGAGTCACTACGTTACAATTTTAGATTTCGAAGGACTGAAAAAAGCTCTTGATTTTACGAAATAATTCGAGTGTGCATGCATGATTACCGTTCCGTTAAATTGAGCTCTAGCTGTATGTTAAAGCTAGAAGCTCGCCATGTATCTATGAACATGAACAGGGAAAGTAGTACTGAGGACCTCACATTGCTGACTTAAATATGGCCGTCAGTATTACCACAGAGACTTTATAGACTTTCTGTGTGCATCTTCAAAACAATCACAGACCTGAAACCAAATAAGTTCCTGTGGGTACTACACTAGCACTCAGTAAGGTACAGAAGTAGAGGAAGAAATGCAATGACACTTCTGCTGAAATTGATGATAACATTTTGAAATAGATTTTTCGCTCAGCTTGTTATTTTCTCGGTGCTCCTGGCACAGCAGTCAACTGCAACAATCAATTATGAAGACGCTTACCACCACTGCCACAAGTTCTCAATTTACTTTTCCTTAACGTAAGCAACCACTTTAGCTTATTTTTTCTGCGGCTACATTACACTTACAATATTAGTGGAAGTCCCTAATAGTTTACTGAAATGTATACCTGTGCAAATGGTCGAGAATATGTTCCTTCTTGAACAGTAATGGCCACATCTGCTTTATCTCCTTCGCTGAGTGTGCTGGATCGGAAAAATTTACATCTGCTCTGATCATAGGGTAGCATTCTCCCATAGCCTTCCTCTGGAAGGGGACATCCTCTTCGCAGGGCGCTTTTGATGCTTGCTGTGCCAACACTTTCTTTGCCGATTCTATCTCATCGGACATTAATGCGACAGTAGATGACTGCTAATCAATGCAGCCATAGGAAGAATTTGAGGTTTGTTTCCTTATTTTTGCGGAAACAGAGAGCGCCTCTGAAAGACGCTTCGAGCCTCTTCGTGTGTTCTCAATTCGGGTCTCAATTTTGTAGGCAAGGCCTACTGAAGAAACCGGGCAAGACCCAGTAGCAGGCTCAGTGACCGGAG